>NC_041394.2:58723298-59023298 GCF_900747795.2 Erpetoichthys calabaricus
TAGGGTGTTTTCCATATAATGTGGATGTGTAGTCAGATTGTCTAGCTTAGTCAGAGAGATGTAAATAATTCTCGAATCTGGTCATAATACTCTTGTCTCTGTTTAAATAAACCATGTTGTAATGTCTTAAATTTTAACAAGAGAGAAAGGATGAACCTGCTCTCATCTGTATGGAATGGGAAGTTAAACTGATGGCTTAAGATTTAAAGGTGTCATTTTGCTTGACTTCTCATTACTTGTTTGTAGTAATGGCTGAGAGAAAAAAAAACTAATTTTTTGATAGCAAACAACAAAAGTTTATAATAGGCTTCAATGCTTCAAACAATATAAAAAAAACATGAGGGTAAAAACTTTACATACATAATTTATATGTCAGATATCCAATCATATGCTTTCAACATTCTAAACATATATATGTATTTTAAAAAAAATACATTGTTAAACACTTCTCGTAATACATTCAAGTGAATTTGAGCTTTTGAGTTGAAGACCAGCCTTATCCATTGGTAAAGAGCCCAGGGCTGTGAGCCCTATCTTTAGTTCACCATCAAGTGAAATAGCTGGTTTGTAAAATATCCAGACACTTCCTCTAAAGTACACACTGGCAAGCAAATCACATTGATGAATCACAAGCTATGTGGCTCACCCAGTTATGACATAAAAAATCAACCCCATCAACAAAACTGCCACAAGACTCACTGGGTCAGAGTCCATTTAAATAGTACACCAAAATGTTTTCAGATTGTCAGTAGTTGTAGCGAATGTGTTACAGAAAATTTCTTAAGTCTAGTAATAGCTGTTGTAAAGCAGCTTTGACTGTTTAAGTCATAATATAGAGGTTCATTGGATCAGATATTTATTATTGTTATTGGACTGTTTTTAATTGCAAAATTGTTAAAACCGTTTCCCTCTTTTAACTTATGGAAATCTCCTTCTTTTCACTTACATAGATTTGTTTTTCTTGTAGGAAACAGTCTTAATAGGTTTCTTTTATTAGCTGAGATTTAATTGGTTACTCTTTTCAAGATTCAAAAGTGTATTCATCGCACACAGTTTATACTGGTACAACGTTCAGTGAAATTAAAAGTTGGCCTACTCCAAGATTGTGCAAAACAAACAAGCAACAGAATAAATAATAAAATTAAGAAAAAGAAAATAAAAAACTTAAGTTAAATTAGATTAAAATTGAGTTAAAATCTGAAACAGTAAAAATACAGAGTGACTGTGCAGTAAGTTACTTTGACTGTGCCATGAGTTTTAGGTTTGAATGTTTGTTGGCATGTCATAGTTCAGGATCCTGGTCATAGTTAGAGCTCGTCCAGAATGCGTCCCAGTCCCTGTCATCAAGCACATCATGTATACTGCTCAAAAAAATTAAAGGAACACTTTTTAATCGGAGTATAGCATCAAGTCAGTGAAACTTCTGGGATATTGATCTGGTCAGTGAAGTAGCAGAGGGGTTGTTAATCAGTTTTTGCTTCTTTGATGTTAATGAAATTAACAGGTGCACTAGTGGGGCAACAATGAGACAACCCCCAAAACAGGAATGAATGGTTTAACAGGTGGAGGCCACTGACATTTTTCCCTTCTCATCTTCTCTGACTGTTTTTTCACTAGTTTTGCATTTGACTACAGTCAGTGTCACTACTGATAGCATGAGGCAATACCTGGACCCAAAAGAGGTTGCACAGGTAGTCCAACTTCTCCTGGATGGCACATCAATACATGTCATTGCCAGAAGGTTTGCTGTGTCTCCCAGCACAGTCTCAAGGGTATGGAGGAGTTTCCAGGAGACCGGCAGTTAATCTAGGAGAGCTGGAAAGGGCCGTAGAAGGTCCTTCTCCTATCAGCAGGACCGGCATCTGCTCTTTTGGGCAAGGAGCAACAGGATGAGCACTACCAGAGCCCTACAAAATGACCTCCACCAGGCCTCTGACCTTCATGAGTGTGGCCTAAGGGACCAATGTCCTGTAGTGGGCCCTGTGCTCACTGCCAGCACCGTGGAGCTCGATTGGCATTTGCCATAGAATACCAGAATTGACAGGTTCACCCTGAGCACGTGTGACAGACATGAAAGGGTTTGGAGAAGCTGTAACATCGTTCAGCATGACCAGTTTGGTGGTGGGTCAGTGATGGTCTGGGGACGCATATCCATGCATGAATTGATGCACCGACCTCTACAGGCTAGACAACGGCACTTTGACTTCCATTAGGTGTCGGGATGAAATCCTTGAACCCATTGTCAGACCTTATGCTGGTGCAGTGGGTCCTGGGTTCCACCTGGTGCACGACAATGCCCAGCCTCATGTGGTGAGAGTATGCAGGCAGTTTCTGGAGGATGAAGGAATTGATACCATTGACTGGCCCACATGCTTGCCTCACCTAAATCCAATGGAACACCCCTGGGACATTGTTTCGGTCCATCTGACGCTGCAAGGTTGCACCTCAGACTATCCAGGAGCTCAGTGATGCACTGGTCCAGATCTGGGAGGAGATCCCCCAGGATACCATGTTCTCAGGCATGCATATAAGCACATGGGGCCATACAAACTACTGAGTACGATTTTGAGTTGCTGCAATGAACTTTCAGCAAAATGGACTGGCCTGCCACATCATTGTTTCACTTAGATTTTCGGGGTGCCTTTGAATTCAGCCCTGTGTAGGTTGATCATTTTAATTTCCATCAAACAATGTGGCATCCTTTTGTTCCTAACACATTACCCAGTCCATGTCAGTATAGAAATCTCAAGCATGATTTTTTTTACCATTGAGATCTGATGTGTTTTCAAAGTGTTCCTTTAATTTTTTTGAGCAGTTTAGCATGCCTTCTGACTGGTCGGACCAGCATTTGATATCTCTCTCCTCACCGGAAACCCCAATCATGATGCATTGTTTATACTCATGGAGAAGGAAAATGGCGGTGTGGTCTGACCTTCTGAAAGCCAGTTGTAGAAGCACTTTGTTGCCTGACTTGAACTGGGTGTAACAATGGTCCAGTGTGTTTTCTCCCTCTGGTTGGACATGACCCATCTGAGGTTAGCTTCGTTAAAGTTCCCCGCCACAATAAACATTGCTTCTAGTTGCTTGATTAGATGTTCACTGAGCATATTGTGGAGTTTAGACAAAGCCTCCTCTGTGTTAGGTGATAATAATAGCAGAAAACTCATGCTCTGAAAGATGGGGAAATGCAGGTGAAAGCCGTGTTTAAGTCAAACAAAGAACACTGCAGTCCCCGTTGTCCTGTTGAAATTTAATTATGACTCAAAAGATCATCCATCTTGTTTTCGAGTGACTGGACATTTGCTAGCATGGTCCTGGGCAGAAGAGAATGATGTTGTTTGTTCCTCGATCTATTCTGCATGCCAGCTCTTTTGCCACAATGTTTCTTTCTCCACCGCTACGTTTTGGCTCCTATAGGGTCTTAGTTATTGTTCCCCATATCACATAGGATCTCATGGAGAATCTTATTTGGATGCAACAGGTCAGTAGGTAGATGTGCAATGTGATGAAAAATAACCAAAAAGGTAAGTAAATGCACAGTCTTAACGGAGTGACCAGGAAGTCAGATGACTCAGCAGTGTCATCTTGGAGAATTAATTAATCCTCTCAGCTGTCACCAAGAAACAAGCACAAAAGCTTCTTATCTCATATATGTTTAGTGGTGGCATCATGTACTAGTTTCCAGATGGCAACAGCTTGCCTCCAATACCTCCTTTGATAAGCATAGCTATCAATCTGTGCTACTTCTACATGCCTGACCTTGTAGCTTCCCCACACTCGGCTCTGCCGCATTACTTGCATTTGGCTTGAGTTTTACATTTCTCTTCTCTCCAAAAATAACTAAAAGGTAATAAACTAATCAGCAGACAGAAAATAGAGTTACAGCACAAGTGTTTAAACAAAACCAGTCAAATTGACACTTTCCAATCAGAACAGTAAGACTCCACCCATTTTCTATCCACAGTACCATTTTATAACATTGGTTAAATTGGTTGATTATGCTTTTTAGAAATAGTGCACATAGTGTTATATAAACGATGTTCCCCAGTCATTTGTGAATTGTTTTTCTTTGATTTATTTTGAAATACCTCTCTGATATCTTTTTCATAATAAACAGGTGTAGAAAAGTTATTTTTTGTTTGCATGTCATTATTAAAAGGCAGAAGGTTAAGATAAAGTGAAGCGACTAAATGTTTAGAATCTTAACATACAGTTAATCTAAAATTAATAAAACATAATCATTAATACAAAATGATATTGATGTATATTTACTGCATTTTTATAGATAACCAGTCGATTAGTAGTTTGACTTCAAAAACAAAGAATTTAAATGAGAAACCTATTTAAGTGAAAAAAGTGGTCAATATGCGTATCCCATTAAATGAACAAATCTCCATCTTGCAGTATTGCTTATTCAGTTGCTATTTCCCCACTGCAGATGTTTCTTGTGTGTTCCTCATATTCAACCAAGCTAGACAACTTTTTTCCCCCCTAATGAAATTCTAATATTGTAACTGTATCATTCTAAAGGTGTTCATTCACATGTATGTTTTTCTAGTAGCTTTAAACCTTTTTATTTAAAGCTGCAGTGATGCAAACAATAATTTTTGTTTGTTGTTTTTAGCTAAAAATGGACATAAAGAAGAGAATACAGGATGATCCAGATTATAGTACTCAGCGCTTCCCCAACACTCATCGGGCTTTCTCTGAAGACTCCTAACTTTTTACCAAACTGTTATTCCTTCAACCTACCAGCCACATTTTTTCTGACACATTTTAGCTGATGGCTGTCTTTTCTGCCATTCATAGATTCCAGAATTTTTTTTCCATCCCCTATGCTATCCATGTTTGAAACTGACTTTTCTCAAGGATGGTACTTATTTTACTGGTCAGACTGTTTGTGAATAAGCACATGTGCAATCAAGAAGGCCTAAAGTGAGCAATTTCAAATGGAACTTGACTTTTTGGTAAAAAAAGAAGACACTGTACCTTGAAGAACAGAAATTCCTTCAGACAAAAGAGCAAATATTTGAGACTAAATGTGTTTTCATTAAATATTTTATTCATATTTGTCTCATCTATAGCATGGACTAGTAAATTTGTGCCCAGATCTGTGCTGTACAGTATGTGCAACTTATCCACTTAAGGTTATTGCTGCTGACTACTGCTTTTGCAAATCTCCTTGAACCATTGACTCTTTTTGCTTACAATAATGCTGGATGTTCTGTGATCAGGGTATAAGCTCCCTGTTAGCTTTTATCACTATGTATAATTCTGTTTTGTTTCCAAATGTATAGTGGCAGAAGTCAGTTTAAATATTCTTGCAGTGTACAGTATAATGACTGAAAAGAAAACGTTTGAATGAACTGTCACATTCAGGAATTTCAGTGTAAACATTTTGTAAGGAGAAATAAGACAAAATACCAACCATGGCCTATTACAGCTAACAACATACATGCAGGAATGTACTTTTTGTTTTTAAATTAAGTCTTTAATCTTATTTTTTTGTTGTTTGAAACAATTGAGTTGAGTTCTAGTATCATTAAAAGTACAAATGATTATGCAGTCTTTTTGGAGATTTTTGTGTGGACCATTTTTCAATATTGTATGAATTATAATGTATTTGTATTGCATTAGCTCAGTTATAACTTGCCATTCCTTATTAAAATGAAAATGTACAGATAAGTTGATTTCTGAGGTCAAAATGGGATATTTGAATCCGATATTAAACAGTATGTATGATGAGCAATCACTATAGGTTAGGTAAGTCTTTTTAAGTGGTAGGATGTGTCAGCAGATTGATCAGAGAATGAAAATGAGTAAAAGACGGATATTGACGAGAATATTCGTATCAGCACATTTTTTACATTTCTCCATCAGAGCTTGCAGTATTCAATGTATTGATCTTTAAATTTTGAATTGCTAATTGCACGTTTTGTGTTTTGAAAGGTTTTTCTAATCTTCACATCCTTACATATAGGCCTTTTGGGCAACCGAAAGACTACACCTTTTTTAGCCTTTAACACGCACTCAGGCCTTTGCTGACAGCAGCTGGAGGCATTTTTTTCTGGACAGAAGTTTATGTGACACCATTTAAGAAGTTATACAATATGAATAAAACATGGTGCTTTATGTAGTACAGGTTGAGCCAAAAAGAAATACCACATTTCAAATGTTTATTCTACAAAAACTCTACAAGATAAAATAAATTTCATTATGACACAAGAAAGGATATACAAAATAGATTTTTTTTTTACTGTGTTATAAAAATGTCTTCAAGGTGGTGGCCGTTCTTAGCGATACACTCTTTGAGATTATTTCTGAACGTTCGCATTACTCGTTTATCCATTTCAAGGTCAATAGCAGCGATTTTGTGCTGAAAAGTGTCCTTGAGGGCTTCAAGGGTTTGAGGTCAGTGTGTGTATATCTTGGACTTGTGATATCTCCACAAGAAGAAACTGCATGGAGTGAGATCAGGCGAATATGAAGGTCACCCAACATCACCTCTCAGGGAGATAACCTTCCCCAGAAACATCTCCCGCAAAACTTGCATGGATCTCTGCACCATATAAGCTGCTGTTCCATCCCTTTTAAACGAGGCATCTGCCACATCCATTTTGTCCAGTTGGGGCTGCAAAAAGTTCTTTAGTATTTCAATGTAACTTTCTAAAGTGACGGTGATTGTTGCTCCCCTATTCTCAAAAAACTAAGGGCCTATAATGCCAAATTCTGTAACGGCACACCACACCAATAGAGAAAGTTTTTCTTTCTTTACGCAACCATTCAAATGAAACTATGCCTCTTCGCTGAACACGACGATTGCATCTCGAACGGTTTGCAGATTGTTCACGCACAGCTGTCTATGGCTCTCTCAGTCTCTGTGACCTACTGCACTACTATCATTTTGTGTGGATGGAAATTAAGGTCCTCATGCAAAATCCTCATGACATGTTGGAGATACCTAAGACAGAAGCATTTTGTGTGCTGAACGTCTAGGAGAATGCAAAATTAATGCCCTTACAGCATGTTTTCAGGCATTCATACAGTCCAAGGACGGCCTGTAGATTTTATGTTCAATGTTCTACCCATCTGCCTAAATTTAGCCACCCACTGACGAATATTTTTCCAATTTGGGATGTCACCATTAGGAAGGCATGTTGCCAATTGAAAACTACAAGGGATCGCCTATCAATGAACCCCCAACCCACTCAGCTGCCTCCACCTTGCACAGTGACCTTGAGAAATGTGGCACTTCATTTTGGCTCATTCTGTATTACATTTAAAGAATAATTTAACAACTTGTATAGAAAGCTAAGCTTACAAAAAATACACTTGTAGTATTGCCTCTTTTAGCTTGTAGGCAGCTTGCATAACTGCCCTCCAGTCTCTGACATCGACTCGTTGAAATTTTTGACTACTCCTCCATGCAAAATCTGTTCTGTTGCAAGATGTCTGTACTTTTTCTATCCTGTCCTGCTCATTTCAAATCCCCCACAACATCTCAGTTGAATATAAATCAGGGCTTTGACTAGGCCAGTCTATAACCCTCTATTTCTTCTTTTTGAACTATTCCTGGGTGGATTTTCATACTCTGCTTTAAATCATTATCCTGTTGAAAGGTCTGCTTCTGGCTCAACTTAACCTTTTGCACAGATGGCTTCACATTCTCCTCAAGCACACTTTGGTGTGCAACAGAATTCATAGTTGATGTGGTGATTTCAAGCTGCCCAGTCCCTGAGGCAGCAAAGCAACCCCAAACCATAACTCTTCCATCATCATGCTGCACGGTTGGTGCAAGGTTCTTCTCCTGAACTACTTATTGCCTTTGGTTTGTGCCAAGCATGCCTACTATAACTATGGCTAAACAACTTGTATCTTTGATTCATTTGATTGTTCCAGAAAGCCTGCCCTTTGCTTATTTGTTCCATGTCAAATGGTAGTCTTTCTCTAATGTCCTTTAAGACAGCAGAGGCTTTTTCCTGGCACACTTCACATGCAGGTCCAATTTCTTTAATGTCTGATGGTAGATGCATTCACTTCGACACCAACTTATACAAGAGTTACCTGCAGTTTCTACAATGAAATTTTGCAGTTCTTGGAGGCTTCTTTTCATATTGAACAGTCCACTCTTGAGGTGAATTTGCTGGGCCAACCAGTCCTGGATAAATTGTGCTAGGAACGAAACGATGCCACATCGTTTGATGGAAATGAAAATGATCAACCTATAGAGGTCTGAATTCAAAGACACCCCGAAAATCAAAGTGAAAAAATGATGTGGCAGGCTAGTCCATTTTGACGAAATTTCATTGCAGAGGTGTTCTATTTAGGTCAGGTGAGCGTGGGGGCCAGTCAATGGTACCAATTTCTTCATCTTCCAGGAACTGCCTGTATACTCTCGCCACATGAGGTTGGTCATTGTCGTGTACCAGAAGGAACCCAGAACCCACTGCACCAGCATAATTTCCGACAATGGGTTCAAGGATTTCATCCTGATACCTAATGGCAGTCAAGGTGCCATTGTCTAGCTTGTAGAGATCTGTGTGTCCCTCCATTGATATGCCTCCCCAGACCATCACTGATGCACCACCAAACTGGTCATGCTGAACAATGTTACAGGCAGCATAGCATTCTCCACGGCTTCTTCAGACCCTTTGACGTCTGTCACATGTGCTCAGGGTGCACCTAATCTCATCTGTGAAAAGCACAGGGAGCCAGTGGTGGAGCTGACAATTCTGGTATTCTATGGCAAATGCCAATCGAGCTCAACAGTGCCGGGCATTGAGCACAGGGCCCACTAGAGGACGTTGGGCCCTCAGGCCACCCTCATGAAATCTGTTTTTGATTGTTTGGTCAGAGACATTCACACCAGTGGCCTGCTAGAGGTCCATTTGTACGGCTCTGGCAGTGCTCATTCTGTTCCTTCTTGCCCAAAGGAGCAGATACCAGTCCTGCTAATGGGTTAAGGACCAGCTGTCCTAGATTCCTGCCCTTGAGACTATGCTGAGACGCAGAAAACCTTCTGCCAATAGCACGTATTGATGTGCCATCCTGGAGAAGTTGGACTACCTGTGTAACCCTTGTAGAGTCCAGGTATCGCCTCATGCAAATACAAAACTAGTTTAAAAAAAAAAAACAGAAAAGATGAGGAGGGAAAAATGTCAGTGGCCTCCACGTGTTAAACCATTCATTCCTGTTTTGGGGGTCGTCTCATTGTTGCCCCTCTAGTGCACCTGTTTTTAATTTCATTAACTTCAAAGCAGCTGAAACTGATTAACAACCCAGAAATTGACCAGATCAATATCCCAGAAGTTTCATTGACTTGATGCTATACTCTGATTAAAAAAAGTGTTCCTTTCATTTTTTGAGCAGTATATACAGTGCATCCGGAAAGTATTTATTTAAAGTTTATTGTAGGTACTGCAAAAATGCATCTATTACTCATTTACTCTACATAATAAGACGTTAACAAGTACTGAGCATTTGAACTCAATACCATTGGGTCGTTGTCCTGCTGAAAGATGAACCGTCGCCCCAGTCTGAGGTCAAGAGCGCTCTGGAGCAGGTTTTCATCCAGGATGTCTCTGTACATTGCTGCAGTCATCTTTCCCTTTATCCTGACTAGTCTCCCAGTTCCTGCCGCTGAAAAACATCCCCACAGCATGATGCTGCCACCACCATGCTTCACTGTAGGGATGGTATTGGCCTGGTGATGAGTGGTGCAATCTTTGTCTCATCAGACCAGAGAATTTTCTTTCTCATGGTCTGAGAGTCCTTCAGGTGCCTTTTGGCAAACTCCAGGCGGGCTGCCATGTGCCTTTTACTAAGGAGTGGCTTCCGTCTGGCCACTCTACCATACAGGACTGATTGGTGGATTGCTGCAGAGATGGTTGTCCTTCTGGAAGGTTCTCCTCTCTCCACAGAGGACCTCTGGAGCTCTGACAGAGTGACCATCGGGTTCTTGGTCACCTCCCTAACTAAGGCCCTTCTCCCCCGATTGCTCAGTTTAGATGGCCGGCCAGCACTAGGAAGAGTCCTGGTGGTTTCGAACATCTTCCACTTACTGATGATGGAGGCCACTGTGCTCATTGGGACCTTCAAAGCAGCAGAAATTTTTCTGTAACCTTCCCCAGATTTGTGCCTTGAGACAATCCTGTCTCGGAGGTCTACAGACAATTTCTTTGACTTCATGCTTGGTTTGTGCTCTGACATGAACTGTCAACTGTGGGACCTTATATAGACAGGTGTGTGCCTTTCCAAATCATGTCTAACCAACTGAATTTACCACAGGTGGACTCCAATTAAGCTGCAGAAACATCTCAAGGATGATCAGGGGAAACAGGATGCACCTGAGCTCAATTTTGGGCTTCATGGCAAAGGCTGTGAATACTTATGTACATGTGCTTTCTCAATTTTTTTATTTTTAATAAATTTGCAAAAATCTCAGGTAAACTTTTTTCACGTTGTCATTATGAGGTGTTGGGCGGCACGGTGGCGCAGTGGGTAGCGCTGCTACCTCGCAGTTGGGAGATGTGGGGACCTGGGTTCGCTTCCCGGGTCCTCCCTGCGTGGAGTTTGTATGTTCTCCCCGTGTCTGCGTGGGTTTCCTCCGGGCGCTCCGGTTTTCTCCCACAGTCCAAAGACAGGTGGATTGGCGATTCTCAATTGGCCCTAGTGTGTGTTTGTGTGTGTCCTGCGGTGAGTTGGCACCCTGCCCGGGATTGGTTCCCTGCCTTGTGCCCTGTGTTGGCTGGGATTGGCTCCAGCAGACCCCCATGACCCTGTGTTCGGATTCAGTGGGTTGGAAAATGGATGGATGGATTATGGGGTGTTGTGTGTAAAAATGAAAAATTTTGGAATAAGGCTATAACATAACAAAATGTGGAAAAAGTGATGTGCTGTGAATACTTTCCGGATGCACTGTATGCGAGGCTGGCAATTTGAGCACTTACGAGCTTGTACCTAAGTGCACTGGGCCAGGGGTAGGCAACGTCGGTCCTGGTGAGCCGCAGTATGTGCAGGTTTTTGTTCCAACCCAGTTCCTTAACGAGAACTCAATTATTGCTGATGAAGCACATATTGCTTAAGTGACATTTTGATGTTTCATTTTAGTGGTCTCGCTTGTTAAGGTTCTCCAACCTTAATTGCTTATTTCAATCTTAAACTGCTGCATTCAGTGTTTTAATTGCTTCTTATTAGCAATAAGATGTAAAAGACAAAGCAGCCAGCAGTTCTCCAGCTAGCTTTTTTCCAATTACATCTGTGTGTGTTCATCATGCACTGTTTGATTTAATAAAACACTTAATAGAAAAATGTGACAGACTGAAAATGATCTGTTTTAGGCTTCATATCATTTGGATGATATCTTTGGAAAGGAAAAAAATCTACGATATAAGAGCCTTACATTGCACAGACTAACAAGCCATAAAATTAAATAAGGTCTGAGACTGGCAATGATTGGTTTCTAATTAAGCAATTGGGTTGGAATGAAAACCTGTAGCCACTGCGGCTCACCAGGACCGACGTTGCCTACCCCTGCACTGGGCAATTGTGACATTCTTTTGAGTTAATGAAGCTATTGTAATAATCAAAACCTGAATGTCTTTTTCCATACAAACAACTGTAAACCTACTTTTGCCAACCACTGTATATGCATGTGTATGTGTGTGTGTGTGTACAGTGTGTCATACCTGTCCAGATGTACCACATTTAAAAGCATTAACATTTATACAACATGTCTAGCTTGTTGTATCCACAAAAGGAACATGCTACTAGAAGTTTGTCCCATCCAAAGTGGCCTGGCTGAAGTCACCAGAATTCAGAATGACTGACTATTACAGTGTTAATAACAGAGTGAATAATTTATGTTGCTGCTTTTAAAAATAAACATCAACTGGGTATCTTCAGTAGATGGATGGTCTCACTGTGCTCGATAATCGCTGTGGGCTTAGTGAGTTGTTCATGAAGTTTTGTCCTTTTTGTCATCATTAATTTTGATACAATGTTTAAAATGCTTGAGTAACACTTTAGGTACTACAAAAAAACATCTATTACTCATTTACACTTATTTAACAACACCTTAATACACAGTTTTGGGTGTCCATAACAAAACATCAGTCTTCACTATCAACCAACTATCAAAACGTCACTTTGGTTGTTCTGAGATGGCTTAACTGAGACCTGTAAATCATTCGTATTAACAAGTCATTTTACCATCATGTCAATATGCCACACTGCACAACGATGAATAACCCACTGTATCTACTGATATTTAATAAGTATTAGGAAGACCCTTTGTTAAGGTCTTGTTATGTAGAGTAAATGAGTAATAGATGCATTTTTGCAGTGCCTACACTAAACTAGAGCATTACCAGTGCTTCCTTAGAATTTAGAAACCTTATTTTTGCAGATTCTTGGCTTAAAAATCTTTGGGTCTTCCTCATTGTTATGGCTAATTGTTGTCATTCCCTAACATTAACATAAAATATGCACGTTCATGTTTCACCACTTGTTGAGCAATGAAAGATCACCTGATTTGTCCAGCTTTCTTCTCACCGTTCTCAAGTGGACCATCAAAAACTTGTCCTTGAATGGACAAACAATAAAGAAAGGCAACTCACTTGGAAGAAACTGGAAAAACCTTTCAGTAGTCCTAACCCCAAAACAAATACAGTACTGAAGAACCTTTGAAATTAAACATTGAGAACTACATTTTTTTAAACTAACAAATGTTTTAAACAAGTTTTTCAAATTCTAAGGTAGCATTTTAAAAACTGCATAGAGGTGAATGGGACTAAAAAGTAAGCAAACATTCACAAATGGCTTGCAGAACACATAGACATTGTTTAGCAGTGTGAGAATCTCTGTTAATGCTATTGAAGACGTACATTATTTGAAGTTTTAAGTGTGAGTCTGACTGTCTGACTGTGTGATGCCTGTGATGGATTGGTTTTCTATTTATTGTTATTTATGGTTAGTTCACACCTTGGACCCAAAGCTACTCCAGAAATGTATGACTCCCCACAAAGTCTGTAAAGGATGAAACACGTTTAGAAAATGGATGAACTGACTTAAAGGCAAATACTTAACAGAAAGCAAACTTCCATTTTGAGTGTAATCCTGGCTTATTGACTCACTGTATGTCGACTTCACACTACAGTATTTTTAAAGAATGTCATAACTGCCATGATATCCAGCACTCCAGATTTGCTAAGGAGAAAAGAGACCTTCAAAATCTTTTTTCGCTATTTATATACCAGAAGCGTAACTGAGAAGAGTTCCTGACAAGGTTTGTATCATGTCATATTAATCTGCAGAGGGAGAACTTTAACTGCTATGAAATGGCTTATGCTTAGCTGGGCATGACTGTATCCACACAGAACGTACTCAGCACCACTAGCTGATAGCAATATTCACTGCTAGTGGTGCCCTTCCACAATTAGCAAAGTAAGTTGGTTTTTTTTCACTTTCTGTTCATCACACCTTTCCTTGGTCCACTATGAGTTCCCTGTCTGGACTCAGTTTCCTCATACACAGCATTTTGGCTTGGGAGAAGTTCATCAATGGTTAATCCTTAAAGGAGAAATGTAGGAAAGGAAAGATGAATAGTTTAACATGCCCAGCTAAGGTGAACCTTAATAAGGTTTGAAGTAGGAGAGCTTTAACTCTGTTAATCTATTATCGTTCGTGCCTTTGACAATGCTGGTAATTGACTAGATCATTCAGTAAGGCTCCTACATTATTTACCTTACCTTTCTCTGCTGTAGGAGGAGGTCTCCAGCCATTAGACATAAATCAAGGTAACTGAAGCACACTTGCTTTAAGAAACTGAATAATACAATTTATTGATAAAGACAAGTGTTATAGAAATGTGATAACTTCATGTACAACCCCAATTCCAATGAAGTTGGGACGTTGTGTAAAACGTAAATAAAAACAGAATACAATGATTTACCTATATTCAATTGAATACACCACGAAGACAAGATATCGAATGTTCATACTGATAAACTTTATTGTTGTTTTGCAAATCTTCACTCATTTTGAATTTGATGCCTGCAACACGTTCCAAAAAAGTTGGGACAGGGTCAGCAAAAGACTGGGAAAGTTGAGGAATGTTCAAAAAACACCTGTTTTGAACATTCCATAGGTGAACAGGTTAATTGGAAACAGGTGTTTGTCATGATTGGGTATAAAAGGAGCATCCCCAAAAGGCTCAGTCGTTCACAAGCAAGGATGGTGGCGAGGTTCACCACTTTGTGAACAACTGCGTGGGCAAATAGTCCAGCAGTTTAAGAACGTTTCTCAACGTTCAATTGCAAGGAATCTAGGGATTTCGTCATCTACTGTCCATAATATCATCAAAAGATTCAGAGAATCTGGAGAAATCTCTGCACGTAAGTGGCAAGGCCGAATACCAACACTGGATGCCCGTGACCTTCGATCCCTCAGGCGGCACTGCATTAAAAACCGACATCATTCTGTAAAGGATATTACCACGTGAAATACTTCAGAAAACCATTGTCAGTTAACACAGTTCGTCGCTACATCTACAAGTGCAAGTTAAAACTCCACCATGCAAAGCGAAAGCCATATATCAACAACACCCAGAAACGCCGCCGGCTTCTCTGGGCCCGAGTTCATCTGAGATGGACTGACGCAAAGTGGAAAAGTGTGCTGTGGTCTGACGAGTCCACATTTCAAATTGTTTTTGGAAATCATGGACGTCGTGTCCTTCGGGCCAAAGAGGAAAAGGATCATCCGGATTGTTATCAGTGCAAAGTTCAAAAGCCAGCATCTGTGATGGTATGGGGGTGTGTTAGTGCCCATGGCATGGGTAACTTGCACATCTGTGAAGGCACCATTAATGCTGAAAGGTACATGCAGGTTTTGGAGCAACATATGCTGCCATCCAAGCGACGTCTTCTTCAGGGACGTCCCTGCTTATTTCAGCAGGACAATGCGAAGCCACATTCTGCATGTGTTACAACAGCGTGGCTTCGTAGTGAAAGAGTGCGGGTACTAGACTGGCCTGCCTGCAGTCCAGACCTGTCTCCCATTGAAAATGTGTGGCGCATTATGAAGCGCAAAATATGACAACGGAGACCCCGGACTGTTGAGCAACTGAAGTTGTACATCAAGCAAGAATGGGAAAGAATTCCACCTAAACAGCTTCAACTATTAGTGTTCTCAGTTCCCAAACGCTTATTGAGTGTTGTTAAAAGGAAAGGTGATATAACACAGTGGTAAACATGCCCCTGTCCCAGCTTTTTTGGAACGTGTTGCAGGCATCAAATTCTAAATGAGTGAAGATTTGCAAAACAACAATAAAGTTTATCAGTTTGAACATTCAATATCTTGTCTTTGTAGTGTATTCAATTGAATATAGGTTGAAAAGGATTTGCAAATCATTGTATTCTGTTTTTATTTACGTTTTACACAACGTCCCAACTTCATCGGAATTGGGTTGTATATGTTAACATATAAGACTGGACACACAGACAAAGATGACATCGAAAGGCTGGCTGTTTACTGCCTATTTAGAAGTCTACTTTATACTTTACTATACCAACTATTTAAAGATGATGTCAGATATTGTGTGGAGTTGTTGTTTTGCTGTTGCTCTAGGTTCAAGTGGAGAACTTTGCTGTGTGATTGATTTTGTGTGTGTGTGTGCGTGTGGTGTGTAGTGTTTTCCTCAGTTCGGCCCTTTGCTGTGTCATCAACATAGGAAAAAGCAGTAGTCTTTGGCACAAGAGTTTAGATACTGAAGTTGTCTTCTTGATGTGATGGCTGCTTCCCAGCCTTCAGACTGGCTTACTGCTTAGCTTGGCAAACAGGTTCCCAAAGAGAAGAGTTTGTCAGCTTCAGCTCCCCAAGTAAGAGGGGCTCAGAGCTTTTTAATTTCAGTGAGTAGGTTTCAGTCATTTTAGAGAGTGACAGTATAGTTTTTTCCTGGAGTAAATTGCCTCAGAGAGAGTGCCCCGAGACAGTCTCCAACCAGTTCAGTGAGAGGGTCCAGATAGAACCTTCAGGATGGTGTAAGTAGTTTTAAGGGAATGTGTAATCATGCGTGGAATAAAGTCACTTCCCATTACAAAATCGGTGTCTCCTCATAGGCAAGTTCTTCTACCCATCAGAGTTGTCATTTCCAGGTTTTTGTTCTTGCTTGAGCCCATTTTTGTGCTTTCCACAAGGCACATTCCTCATTTAATAAATGTCTGTAGCTGTGGTCTCAGTCTCTATCTGTCTCTCTTTGTTTTTAATTGACTGAGTAGACCAGCGAGCAGCTTGTTACTTAAGTAAAAATGTGTTGACTACTGTAGTCTATCAGCTTACTTTCTTTGGTTGTTTTGACTGTTTATGTGTCATTGTTAACCTGTTTACAAATCTCTTTGATAAAGTATTAGTAGTTTAAGCATGTTTTTAAATTTTTTGAGTTCTTTCCTGGGGTGGCACTGCTGTGCACCAGTAGTGCTGCTGCCTTGCGGTATGGAGGATAGGGTTCTCCTCCCTAGTCCTACCTGCATGAGTTTGCATGTTCTTCCTGTGTCTGTGTGGGTTTCCTCTTGGTGGTCTGGTTTCCTACCACAGTCTAAAGACAAGCAGGTTAGGTAGATTGACGATGCTGAATTGGTTCAGGTGCACATATATGTGTTTGCATGTCTATACCCTGCAACAGACTGGTGACCTGTCCAAGGATTGTGGCCCTACACTTTAGCCCCCATGACCCTGCTCAGGATTAAGTGGGCATTGAAAATGGAAGTGTGATTTTTCCCTTTAATTGATCTCCACAAACCTTAAAGCCTACACCAATTGTACTCTTGCTTTTTGCTGTCATGACTGGCCTTATCCTCTCATGATCCTGAATAGGATTAAATGGATTTGAGAATGTCCATCCATCCACCCATCATTCAAACTGCTATATCCTAACACAGGGTCACGGGGGTCTGCTGGAGCCAATCCCAACCAGCACATGGCGCAAGGCAGGAACAAACCCCGGGCAGGGCACACACCCACACACCAAGCACACACTAGGGACAATTTAGGATCACCAATGCACCTAACCTACATGTCTTTGGACTGTGGGAGGAAACCCACGCAGACATGGGGAGAACATACAAACTCCACGCAGGGAGGACCTGGGACATGAACCCAGGTTTCCTTACTGCGAGGCAGCAGCACTACCACTGCGCCACCGTGCCGCCCCTTTGAAAATGTCACATTTATTAATTTGTTGATTTGTTTAATAATTAAGCATATTTTTATTTCCATCAGATAACTTTCATACTTTAGTGATATAATACTTTAAGAATAGATTAGAGATAGCTAGACACTGATGGGAAGACAAGAGGCCATGGTCAAGACAGAGTGCTGTATGGGACTTTAAAGGTGCAAATGTAAGAAACACCATTCCTCATACTAAAGTCCAATGGACATGCAGTGTTGATGTGAGGTTGTGTGTTCATCTAATAATATTTAACACAAGACAGGCACTAAAAACCTCAAGGTTGACCATGTGCTGGTCATCTGTATGCCATTAGCCTTGAAGTCCTTTTATATTTCATCAGAAAAGAGAAATGGCAAGTTAAGACAGAGGGATTCACAAACAATATTTCAGTTGTGTATAGGATGAACAAATTATATTTGAAGATTAGTTAAGTTGTAGTCTTGATAAAAAAAGATGTATGTGAGTTTTAGGCATATGGCTGAATATTACATATTTTCTATCAATATATTTTCTTGGTATTTCTAAGAAATACTCAATACATTTATTTGAAAGAATTTTGAACTTTTCAGTTGAGACTACCAGTCAAAATGTATTTCACTTTCATTCTGAAAGTAAAGTGTCTTGCAGCTGGAGTTCAATGAGCTACACAGTGGAAGCAAAAGGCTTACAAATTCTGCGTCCTATCTCTGATGTGTGTCCATTACAGTTTGTGGTGTGCATCTCACATTAAAACTACACATGAGGTAACCTTTCACTCTGCTTGCTGCATTTCTGATCAGCCCAGCTACTTCAACTGCCAGTACAGAATGTTTCACAAGACAAAAATGGAAAGCTGATTTAGAACTGATAGCAAAGACATATTAATCAGAAGATTCTGTTGAGAAAACAACAGCTTTAGAATGTACCTAAAAATTGGATTGTTTGAGATCATTGTTCTCAATCTTATTTGCTTTTGGGCCATTCGGATCCCAGTCTAAGAGTGAAACAGCAGCAGCATCAATTTAACCACAGAAAAGTTGACTCCGGAGCACACAGACGTCTCAAGACGTTTTCACCCCTGGTTCATTAAGTGCAGTTTTTTCAAACTCTGGTGCAATTTCCCTAAAAGTCTGCTTCATTTAGGTAAGTGTGAAGAAGAAAATCACACCAAAACAACCGGACTTAGTCCCTTTGGAAAGAGTAGTCTCGGTGTAGCACCAAGTGAACCCTGGAGGTTTGCATGAGGTATGAATGTGATTGGACTTGAAACAGAACTAACTACTATAAATAAAATACTATGCATTATGCATGAAATTGTGCATGCTGTGGTAGTCCCGCTAAGAGTCTGCTGTCGGTAATTGACAAATCTAATCAAATAATGAGTCAAGGATTAACATGAAGCAATAAAAACAATAAAAAGGTAAAATAAATATGCAAATTGTTACAAATGTTACACCATCCATATTACTAACCGAGAATGCTAAACCGGATGGACGCAGGGACATCCGGCCATGGGCCGTAGCCGCAAAAAGACGTACTGCGCAGGCGCCCCAAGAAATGAGGGGCCGCGAGAGGCGGACAAGACCACAGAAAAAAGGAGTCAAAGAAATGAGGCGCCAAGAGCACAGAAAAAAGGAAAAAGCACAGAAAAAAGTAGTCAAAAGCAGGCGCCGCACGAAACCCATTACACACGAAACTAGCACACAAAAAAAAAGAACACGCTCGCGCACAACAGCAAGGCACCCCCCCCCCTACAGGCACCGGACGGGACACACACCAAGAGGGGGATTTAACAAGCCCCTGGAACACAAAAAAAAAGAACACAAAAGCACCCCACACACCCTACAAGCAACGGACGGGACACACACAAAGAGGGGGATTCAACAAGCCCCTGGAACACAAAAAGAAAGAAGATGCTCGCGCAACAAAAATCATCACCCCCCCCCCCCCCCCATCAATAAGAAGTGACACCCAAAGCCACATATCTAAAGGAAACGTCCATATTACACATACGTCATCTCAACACCTTCACACTAGGCAGCATAGGTGGATCTCCTTACAATAAAGCACTATTAACCGTTCAACTGCAGAAAAGGCTCCATATTAACAGTGAGTGCAATCCTCCTTATTACTTATCCATATTTCGCACGCTGAGGAACAAACAAGACATGAATACACGGTCACGGGTACAAAACGATTCGGATCGGATAACGGGACCCAAACACACGAACACGAATGAAACAAGAAAATACACGGCGGCGCATACAACGCGCAAAGGAAACTCCGGGACTTTTTGTCTCGGATCAAAAAACGCAAAGCTCAAGTGACCCCGTTACAGAGACGTGCCCAAATGGACAGACACAATGAACGTAGACGCATACAGCGCGCGTCTCAAAGTGCTACATCGAAACAAGCACGATTTCAAAAGAAAGAGCTCGCGTCTCAGACATACAAAAAAGGGAGCGAAGAGACAGAATAAATGAACGCAGACGTGTACAACGCGCATATGACCTGCCACAAAACAAGCAAGCAAGACTCCAAAACCAGAGAACTCAACTGACCGACATACAAAAGTAAAAAATAGCGCGTCACAAATAATGGACATGCAACAACGCGGCACTCAAACGCCACAAGCAAAACATGCCCGTCGCGGACATCAACACCAGACACCTGCTAAACGATTACGACAGTTGGCTGACAACGCCTTCAATAATGAGTCCACTATTGAGGAAAATTCATTGGGATTAATGAATGTCATTTGCAATCATTGTCATTCACTTAACTTCCCAGAAGAAACAACTGGCAATACAAATAATGAATTTACACGTTGTTGTCAAAAGGGGCAGATTAGACTGCCTCCTTTACATTCATATCCTGAATATCTACAGAAGCTTCTAACTAACGATGTGCCTGAAAGTAAAAACTTTATGAACTAAATTAGATCCTACAATAGTTCATTTGCTTTTACATCTACCGGAGTACATATCAGGCCACCAAAAGGCAATGGCCCATACTGCTTTCGCATATGTGATTAACATAACGCACTATATGGATGGATGGACTATATTATGTCCAAAAAATATTAATGTTGATCACATTAATAACCAGGTCATTTCATTACTTCCTGGAGAGACACGGCTCTTTCTAAGCTCTGACAAAGTTGACTCTTATGACGATAATGAACATCTGAATTTCCCCTTAGAATATTTGAACACTATTAACCCGGACGGATGACCACAACACAACCTTACCCTTAAAAACGGAACAATAATCATGCTATTAAGAAACCTTAACACTAAACAGGGTTTATGCAATGGCACACGTTTAGTCGTCAACACCATGACACACAATGTTATTCAAGCAACAGTTCTTACAAAATCACATGCTAACAATACTGTTCTCTTTCCTAGAATTGACCTTACGAGTTCTGACCTAGAATTACCTTTTACATTGAAACGCCGACAGTTCCCCATTAAACCTGCATTTGCCATGACCATCAACAAATCACAAGGACAAGCCATGGGCAAGGTTGGCATCTACCTCTCTGAACCCGTTTTTGGACATGGACAACTTTATGTTGCCTTCTCACGTGTTCGACGTTCATCTGATGTTAAACTTAAAGTTATAAATGATCCATGCCAAGGAAGACTCATTCAAAGACAAGACACCATCTTTACTACTAATGTTGTATACAAAGAAATATTCCAATAAAACATTACTCTATGCCAAACACTCTATTTTTTATTTATATAGGCATCATCCAAACCTGCACACTATTCTATTTCTAATTCATACATCTCACTCTTTGTCATGCCCCAACGCCAGGGGTTGGCGAGCGAAGCGAGCAGGGGGCAGAGCCCCCTAGTTCACACAGAACGACCTGCACAAATACTTGCTTTATAACCTGGAAGGGTGACCCCAAACAACTGCTCATTGCTGTCCTGCCCGAGCCCCCCTTCCCAGTTATATTAGGACATGACTGGTTGAAAAATAAAAGTGGTAGGCAGGAACCCACTCCTAAAACTAAGTTGGGTCTAATTACAGATGGACAAGAAGCCAACCCAGCTAGTCCCACGCCGTGCTCTTTGGCGACTATTGATGATGTGGACAGGCGGGAGCGGGACCCTTCCACGATTGACCTCAACCCGGAACTAAATCTGAGTGGGGATATGCCCTTTGAAAGGATGGATGTCAATCTCATAGGTCCATTGGAGCCTTTGACGAGAAGCCATAAATACATATTAGTTATTGTCGATTACACTACTCGATACCCAGAGGCGGTTCCTCTGTGAACAGCCAATGCTAAGCATATCACATGGGAATTGGTAGGGCTTTTTTCCCGTGTGGGTATACCCAAGGAAGTCCTTATGGACCAGGGAACACCCTTTACTTCGGATACATTCAGGGAGGTTGCCAAGTTACTCTGTATTAAGCATCTCAAAACATCTGTTTATCACCCACAGACGGACGGGTTGGTGGAAAGGTTCACCCAAACCCTCAAACAGATGCTCCGCAAGGTAGTCAGCTAAGACAGTAGGAACTGGGACCAGCTTCTGTCTCTGGTGCGTTTTGCCTATCGGAAGGTGCCGCAAGCCTCTACAGGGTTTTCCTCTTTTGAGCTTTTGTACGGATGCCAACCCCGGGGTATATTGGACATCCTAAAAAAAGGATGGGAAGGAGAGGCACTTCCCTCCACCAATATATTAGAATATACTCGCACAGTTACATGATAGATTGGCCAAAATCCGACCTCTGCTAAAAGAGCACAAGCAGCGCAGGTGCGGAATTATAACAGGAATACCTTCCTGCGGGAGTTCCAGCCGGGATATCGAGTGATGGTGCTCGTGCCCACTTCCCACTCTAAATTATTTGCTCATTGGCAAGACCCTTACGAGGTTAAAGAGAGAAAAGGGCGCGTCGTTTATTTGGTGAAACAACCAAACCGTCGACCAAGCGAGCGGGTGTATCACGTCAACTTACTAAAGCCATGGAAGGACAGGGAAGACCGCCCTCTCACTGGCCCGTCCCACTCCCTTTTCTCAAAAAGGGAAACCTCGGCCGCAATTTGAGTCCCAACCAACAACAGGAGCTGAAAGCTGTGATCCTGTCTATCCCGGAAGTGGTCAGCGAGGCACCTGGCCGCACCTTGGTGATTCAGCACGACATTGTGATGGACCCCAGGGTGGTAGTTAGGGAACACCCCTATCGCCCCCTGGAGGCAAAACGTGTGGAGGTGGAACTAAAAGTCCATCAGATGTTGGATATGGACATCATCGAGGAGAGTCATAGCCCATGGTCCATTCCCATTGTTCTCGTTTCTAAGCCAGATGGGTTGTGGAAATTTGTAATGACTTCTGAAGCTTCAATAAAGTCTCCAAGTTCAATGCATACCCCATGCCCCGAGTTGACGAGCTCCTTGAGCGGTTGGGGAGTGGACGCTATTTGACTACTCTTGACATGACTAACGGATACTGGCAAATTCCCTTAACAGCATCCGCAAAAGAGAAAACTGCATTTAGTACCCCTAACGGACACTGTCAGTACAAGGTTCTCCCATTTGGACTGCACAGGGCACCAGTGACCTTTCAGGGTCTAGTAGACAGAGTGCTAAAGCCACACCAATCCTACTGTGCTGCCTACCTATATGATGTAGTCATTTTTTCCGGCACCTGGGAGGAGCACTTGCTGCAGATCTACGCAATCCTCCTGATGCTAGCGAAAGCCGGGCTGCGTATCAATCCCAAGAAATGTTTTTTTGGGTTGAATGAGGCCAAATATTTAGGCTACCTAGTGGGGGAAGGACTGGTGAAGCCACAGTGTTTAAAAGTCAAAGCCATCCTTGATTGGTCCCGTCCGATAAGTATGCAAGTATGTTTAGTTTGCAGGATTGCCTAGTGGGTAGCACACAATTCTGTTCTGATACTGTGTTTCCCAGTAACCCCCATAATGTCTCTTTTTCATTGTCTAGAACTTTTACATTTGTACTTTTAAAAGGATTTTTTCCTGTATATAGAATGGTTGTGATGCACAAAATCCTATCACTTTTTGCCTTCTTATTCAAATGTATTTGTGTGGTCTACTCATTTTCTTTCTGTTTTGCTGTGAGGCACCTCAGGTGACTTTGGTTTCTTCCTTCACTTAAGAGAAGTGTGTGTGTGTGTGCATCACTGTCTCATCACACACTTGATTTTTTCCAGTAGAATCTCTATTTATTGTTAAAATCAAGTGTTCAAAAATTAAAAAGATTTATTTTAGTGAAAGGTTGTCAGTTCATTTAAGTTTTATGTTTCAGGTTTATATTTCTTTACGTTAATTGTTAATGGAACACACCAATTAATGATTCAATTAATAGATTAACTCATGAACCACATCAATACAACCAATTTAGTAATGCTGAACCTTTCATATGAAAGGATGCCACATGCATCCACCTATTTTCTGGTTGTTCTTAATCCATTTGCTGTTTGGTGAAAATTCTGGGCCAAAAGACAACACCTGTCCGGACATGATGTCAGTCCATCACAGTACAATTACACTCTGCCTATTCAGTAAAACAATTCAATGTAACCAGCAAGGGTTTGGGTTAGAGGAGGAAAATCTGTGTAGCCTGTGCAGACAGAAACTGCGCTTCAGTCTTCTATAACAACATATTAAAAGAAAGTGAAAATCCCTAAACTGTTAGCACCTTCATTATGATGTTGGTCATCTGGGACCCAAACTCTCCATACTGTGTCCATTTCTCATTTGGTTTATAATTCTGCACACATCCCTTTTCTGAACTCACTTCACAGACATTGGATTTAAGTACAGAATGGCATTTCTGCTGTTTCTTCATGTGTAACAACTGTATATATATATATATATATATATATATATATATATATATATGTATATATATATATATATATATATGTATGCCAGTAGGAATTCGCCAGGCTAATACAGTGGAGGACTTTAAAAAACTACTGAAAACACATTATTTTAACATGGCCTTCTCATAACTTCACTGTAATTTAATCCTGATACTCTGTATATCTAATTCATTATAATAACTATTCATTCAAAATCTGTACTAACCCCTACTCTCTCTTCTGTTTCCTTTTCCGGTGTCCTGTTGGTGGTGGCGTGTGCCACCACCATCTACCCAAAGCACCATGATGTTCCAACAATGATGGATGGATTAAAAGCCAGAAATCTGTATGACCATCAGCATCAAGTGACTCCGTGAAAAACCCGAACTACAAAGAGGACTATTTCATTTATGTTAGGTAGAATGCCCAGAGGGGACTGGGCGGTCTCGTGGCCTGGAACCCCTACAGATTTTATTTTTTTTCTCCAGCCTTCTGGAGTTTTTTTTTGTTTTTTCTGTCCACCCTGGCCATCGGACCTTACTCCTTTCTATGTTAATTAATGTTGTCTTATTTTAATTTCTTATTTTGTCTTTTATTTTTCTTCTCTCCATTATGTAAAGCACTTTGAGCTACTTTTTGTATGAAAATGTGCTATATAAATAAATGTTGTTGTTGTTGTTGTTGTATATTACAAATGTGTATTTCTGCCTGACATGAAAATACATTTTAAAGATGTTGCATATGTTGATTATATGAAGACAATATAAAAACAATTCTCAATAGAGACAGATAGAATATAAAATGTTTCTAATCTTAATTAAATTATTAAATTGTGTTATTAGAAGATTTCAACTAAGTACCTAAGTTTGTGTTTTATCTTACACCTTTACAGATAAAAGCTTTCTCTGAAATGCCATTTCTAAACTTTATCGTGTTTATAGAAGGAGCTTCTTCAGTTAACCATTTGCATAAACATTACTGTAATATTCACAGATGTACAGTCCACTGGCCATTCAATATGGAGGATAAATCCATACTTAAGTTTCTGATCATCTTTTTCCACAAAAGTACTGTTGGCAACTGCGGTTAATCTGAGGAGCACGAAGCACAAAGCAGGAATCAAGCATAATAGCTGAAAACCCACACTGGCCAGGTGGTTAAACAGGAACCCACATGGAAGGCTATTCAGTCCCCACGGCTAACACGCTGCGTGACCATCTGTTCACAAAATGTGTCAACAATTGAAATAGTATTAATTGGAAGTTGATTTTTTAAAAATAACCAGGTTGATAAATGTAATATTCAGTTTGGGTTCAAGTATCAGAGGTCCTGATGCGGGTGGTGTTTGTGGTGATGAATTCACCAGTTTTCATGGAGCCATGTATTTGGGTCCTATATGTGAATGTCCAACCAGAGTGTTGTTACATGTACTTCATGACACAGAATTTTACTTGGCAGAGCCAAATTACAGAAGGAGTTTTGATACACCATTAATAATTACATCTCATTAATCAGGGAAGATATGAGTCATCATCCTTACTTCTGCACAGTCGGGCAAGCTTCTCCTTCCTCGTGTTTGCCATCTATGAATGATTAACACTACCTGCATCAGCAGTTGGATTCTTAAATGTAACTTAAATATTATCTATCGGAGGATTTTTATTTGAAGCAGCTTAAAAATAACAGCACTCATGTTAATGGTGTATTTATTTTTTGAATGTTTTCAAAAAAAAATTCAAACATGAATCACTTACACAGCATTATGTTAGCTGCTCAGAGATATCTGATACTTGATGGATTCCTCCTTTTATTCAGATTCACTTCATTTTATTGTACAACTTTAAGAATGCTCAGTGTCCAGTCTCACGTAGCAGCTGCACACTCAAGCAGGTTTTTTATGTCAGACTCAGCCAGCGTTCCAGTTTGCCACACTTATACTTGTTGTGCAAGCTATGATATCAGTTGTAAGCAGCCATTATCAGCATCAAGTAGGCATTTGCAGTGCCTCTCTGATGTTCACAGGTGAACTGCTCTCTGCTGGAAGTCGAAAGGCCTTCCTCTCCGAGCCATAAAGATGGTGTCGGAAATGGGGAGCTGAATTTAACTACCACAGGTGTGCTTATCATTAGATCTGCTCTTCCTACCACATTATTACTTCAGTGCAGTAACCACACAATCCACAAGTGCAGAAGTGTGCATAAATAATCATATGTAAATTACTGCCATTGTTATATGTTGCAGTTTATTTTCCAAAATAAATATTTTTTTTTTATCAAAACACATGTAATAATATATTGTCAGATATATTTTGGAAAACATATTGCAAATACTGTAAATAGTAGCTATGATATACTGTACAATAAGTAAACATTTGCATACAGTATATGTATTACCATACAGTTGTTATTTTTGTATATTTTAAAAATGTATTAACCTGACTTTCAAAAATCATCCAATAGCTTATAGGTATTTTTATACTGAGATATAAATTCTACATACAATTCCATTGTGACGAATCACAAATTACAAACCCAGTGTTAACTTAATAATCGGCAATTTTCTGTTCTCAGTAGAGTACTTGGTTTGTAAATTGTAACTAAAAATAGGCATTTTCAGAAAAAGTATATCTACAGATAGATAGATAGATAGATAGATAGATAGATAGATAGATAGATAGATAGATAGATAGATAGATAGATAGATAGATAGATAGATAGATAGATAGATACTTTATTAATCCCAAGGGGAAATTCACAGTCTCCAGCAGCAGCATACTGATAAAAAAAATTACAGTAAATAGTTTTATTAATTCTTAAACATACATGTCTTTCATATGCTGAGTTTTCAATCAGTGGTTTAATAACCCAGTTATTCACAGAGACCTGGTTTCTAAATTGTAATTATTTACTCTTATTCTGGTTAGAGAAATGGGCGTGACGAGGGCGGACAAGATTAGAAATGAGGACATTAGAGGATCAGCTTAAGTTGGACAGTTGGGAGGCGTTGGTTTGGACATGTGCAGAGGAGAGATGCCGAGTATATTGGGAGAAGGATGCTAAGGATAGAGCTGCCAGGCAAGAGGAAAAGAGGAAGGCCTAAGTGAAGGTTTATGGATGTGGTGAGAGAGGACATGCAGGTGATGGGTGTGACAGAACAAGATGCAGAGGACAGAAAGATATAGAAGAAGATGATCTGTGGGAGCAGCCAAAAGAAAAAGAAGAAGATTCTGGTTAGAGAAACCAGCATATTCATCTAGGACAGGGGCAGGCAACATCAGTCGGTCTTGGAGGGCCTCAGTGGCTGCAGGTTTTTGTCCCAACCCTGTTTCTTAATGAGGAGTCAATTATTGCTGATGAAGCACTGACTGCTCAAGTGACATTTTAATGCTTCGTCATTTTAGTGGCCTCACTTGTTAAGGTCCTCCCTGCCCCCATTCATTGCTTATTTCAGTCTTAAACAGGTTCATTCACTGTTTTAATGGCTCGGCTCCTTATTAGCAAAAAGACACAAATGACAAAGGAGCCAGCAGTTTTCTAACTAACATGTTTCCATTTACACCTGTGTGGATTCATCATGCACTGTTTGGTTTAATAAAACACTGAGACAGTCTGAAAATGATCCGTTTTAGGCTCCCAATCATTTGGATGATTTCATTGGAAAGGAAAAAAAAATCTACGATTTAAGAAACTAACACTGCAGACTAACAAGCCTTAAAATTAAATAAGATCTAAGACTGGCAATCATTGGTTTCTAATTAAGCAATTGGGTTGGAACAAAAACTTGCAGCCACTGCGGCCCTCCAGGACCAACACTGTCTACCCCTGGACTATTAAAAACTGGGTTAACACATGTACATTTCTCGATGAGTAACCCGGTTATTTGTCCATGTAAACCCTTAACTAATTTCATTTTCGTGTGGAGCAACACATTAAAAGTAACGTACGTTTTGTAGTCTGATTACTTTTTAAAGCTCAGTAACCTAACCAAATACTTACTTAATTTAAGTAAAAAATACCCGCGTTATTATTCTCCCAGCAGCAAGGCTCAGTTACACAGACAAGCAGAAAACAGTGTACTATATGCTATCCAGTAACAGATACCTATAAATAAAGTAGTGAGAAGTCAAGCAAAATGACACCTTTTATTGGCTAACTAAAAGGAATTCAATATGCAAGCTTACATCTTGCCTGAAGAAGAGGCCTGAGTTGCCTCGCAAGTTTACATATTGTAATCTTTTTAGTTAGCCAATAAACTGTGTCATTTTGCTTGACTTTTCACTACATTCATAATGGCTAACACAGTACAAGAGCCTAGTACTATAAATATAGTGCCATCTTTGTTTTCATCTAGCTATTTCCTAAAGATAAATTGAAGCAGTGTGATTGGGTGCCACAGGGGCCAATGTCCATAACACAAATAATCGGTGGCTCAGGTCGGAGATGTAAAAAAGAGGCGGATGTTATTTACTTCACAGCACCTGAACGACTAAATATATTTATAAAGCACTAGACAATTATCACAGGCTTCATGCTTGTTTTCCATCCATACTGGCAGATGATGACATTTAACTCTTTTAATGTGCAGTTTAATGATGTCAGAGCGTTTTGCCAAAGGACAACTCCAGAAGCGTAATTGCTCATGTAAATGGAGTCTTTAAAAAAACAGGATTCAGCTTTAACTGGGTTGCTCATCTTATTCTCATTGTGATTGTAGTTTATTGGTTTGTATTATGATATATACTACATGACAATGTAACTCTTTTCACTAATATAACTTTTGCTTAACATTCAAAGCTCTAACATTCCAGACTTGTGTTTATTTAAAATTGTTAGCCTAACTGCAAATGTATTCATCTCCAAAAGCTAATACTGAAGTGATCATACATTTAACAAAATATCTGCTAGACTGGACTTGAATTATTTTGCATTTATTTTACAGATATATACTAGGACTGGGGCGGCACGGTGGCGCAGTGGGTAGCGCTGCTGCCTCGCAGTTGGGAGACCTGGGGACCCGGGTTCGCTTCCCGGGTCCTCCCTGCGTGGAGTTTGCATGTTCTCCCCGTGTCTGCGTGGGTTTCCTCCGGGCGCTCCGGTTTCCTCCCACAGTCCAAAGACATGCAGGTTAGGTGGATTGGCGATTCTAAATTGTCCCTAGTGTGTGCTTGGTGTGTGGGTGTGTTTGTGTGTGTCCTGCGGTGGGTTGGCACCCTGCCCTGGATTGGTTCCCTGCCTTGTGCCCTGTGTTGGCTGGGATTGGCTCCAGCAGACCCCCGTGACCCTGTGTTCGGATTCAGCGGGTTGGAAGATGGATGGATGGATGGATACTAGGACTGTAATCAAATGGAAGACTCCTGCATAATTAGCCTTCTGCACTGCTGCCAACTATTGATAAATGGGAATGAATATTAACCTACTTTGTCAGAGCTTCTGTTATAATAAATCTAAAATTCAATGGAGCTCACCCTGCATCCCTTTAAAAAATTAACATTAACTTTAAAAATGTACTCTCTAGTTTAAGTACTTATAGCCAGAAACAAGTAAGGAGTTTCATGCATATCAAAGAAAGCATACACAATTGTCAGCATGGGATAAATAGCAATCTATATGCTGACACAGCTATCTATTGGGAATTCTTTTAGTGAATTCCAGGGAGTGCAGTAATTTGGATTCATAGGCCAGACTGTTTAATTTTTTTCCAGGTAAAAAGACAAACCAAATAAATTAATGATTTGTCTGAAACATAGGTTTAAACACACAGTCTATTGCATATCTCATACACAATATGTTTGGAAATATTTTAAATATGTCTAACACAAGATCATCTCACATGATATGCACTTATAGAGTGTATTGATAAATGAGATGAGACAGAGGAGAGGAGTCAGGTGGAGAACTTTGTTTCTTGGTGCAGAAAGAATTGGCTACACCTTAAAATAAACAAAGTCAAGAAAATGGTTATTGACTTTTGCCACACCAAAGAGCCTCAATGTCTGGTTACTATTCAGGGAGTGGAAGTAGAGGTGGTCCACTTCAACACATACTTGGGGGTCCACATAAATAACAGGTTGCACTGGTCTCAGAACACAGGAGAAACACAGTACAGTATATAGGAATGGACGGAGTGGGCTCTTATTTCTTATGAGACTGCTCTGTAATTCTGGTGTCTATCCATTGTCACACACGAGTGCTTAGGAAGAAGCCATCAAGCCCAAAGGTGAGCGATACTACAAGGGATAAGGGGTCGATTGTGGTTACTAATGCCTCTCTTTCTCTATCAACAGAATCAAAGAAGAACCAAAGAAGACAATTACCCACCTCCTGTATTTCCATTCATTCGCAATAACTATCTTGCATCACTCCCGTCTCCGTTTCCCATCGACAATGTTGCTTCCGACTTCCTTGTGATGATGTCAATCCTGGCGCACCAAGATGACGTCAAGCCTGATGTATCCCATGTGGCACCCGGCTGGGGTTCTTGCCCAGCCGGGATTCCCAGGAGGACCGGAGGAGGGCTTGTGCCTCCTCCAGAACACGAGGGGGCGACTGCCCTGGTTGCTTTGGGGGCCTCCGCCAGGGGGCGCCCCAATGCCTTGAGAGCCCTGGACCTCAGCACTTCCGCCACACCCGGAAGTGCTGGGGGGAAGAGGAGCAGGGAAGCACCTGGAGCCCATCTGGGGTGTATAAAAGGGGCCGCCTCCCTCCAGTCACTGGCAAGAGTGGAGTGAAAGTAGGACGGAGTTCAAAAGAGAGGAGTGGAGGCGGACCAGAGACTGAAGGCATTGTGTTGTGTGGCCTAGGACTTAAGGGGTGATTGGTGCTGCGGCACTGGGTTTGTGCACTTAAGAACTTGTAAATAATGTATAATAAACGTGTGTGTGTTGAAACCAACATGTCTACCTGTCTGTGTCCGGGCTGTTCCCCACACCCAATAACATCACCTCCAATCCTTCTTTGATGACATCACTTCTGTACTGATGTCATTTCCTACCTATCTCATTTCCCGCCTCCATTCTTCTCTATAAAAACGCCATGTTTTCCACGAGTTGTTGCCAAATGCATTATTTTGATCATCTTATTATTATTTTTCTGTCCAAAAGTGTAGATATTATACGGGGCTATTCCACAAACCTTTTTCAAGTATTCTTTGATTCATTTATTCATCACACTATCTACCATACATTATGTGAAATATATGATTCATTATATTTTTAATTAATACATTAACTAAAACAGGTTCTGTAGCATCTGAACTTATTTCCCACTCCCTGGTCATAAACTAATTGAAAAAAAAAACATCTGGAACAGATGCGTAAATTACTGGTACAATACAGAAAAAATGTACAAGAAAGGATGCCTTCAATGCCTGTAATTAAAGTCCTGTAACTTCAGTTCATTCTGGTCCATTTGAGCAAAACAGATCAGTATTTAAAATGGTATCATATCAGACCATTGGGTCAAACCCTTTGGAAGCTGATCTGGTTCCCGATTATTGACAGTAGTGCTGAGAGGTCAACTTGAAGTGAGGATTGTTCATATAAATGCATTTTTATCTCTTTCCAGTCTCTCCAGGATAGCTTTGTAATTTTAAACATGATGCGTTCTGTTCTCCCACTGATTTATTTTCATGATGTGTGGATATTAATGTTTGTTAATTGCCTAAATGAGTTTAAATAAAAATAGAGTCACACAAAGAAATCTGTGAGCTACATTCAGCTGTCGTTTCTCATGATTTGTAGTGTTAGTGCAGACAAGTGTTCTGCTTTCCAGTGTATTTTATTGCACAACTTTAAAAATAACCACTGTTCACTCTCATATAAATCCTGCTGACTCAAGCAGGTTTTTAGGTCAAGCTGAGTCAATGGTCCTTTTTAATACTCTTGTACTCACCATTTAAGATATGATAACAGTTGCATAGTTTTTTTCAGTGTCACCCAGTCTTCTGCACTATCATTCGAATCTTTACAAGTAAACTGTATATTCTGGTGAAAGTAGGAAGGCTTTGCTCCTGTTGTCATAAATATGGTTTCGGAAATGAAAAATTGATTTTTATAACCACACATGTGCATATGCTTCCATCTGCCCTTCTTATCACATCAGTGTGTGTATCTTTACTTTAGTGTAGTAACCACATAATCCACAAGTGCAGAAGTGAGCATTCAGAAGTTTGAATAAAGAGGTATGTGCACTAACTGAGTAGTCAGCCTGTATTTTACTTGTTTTGCCTGTTTTCAACAAGGACTCGTTTTAAAAAATGCTGTAATTCCAGTCTTTAAATCACAGTTCTGAAACTGAAACCCTTTTGGCAACCGAAACATTTTTTATTTGAAAACTCAATAAAAGGAATATTAGCCCGGAGAGAGATGTGATCTGCACCGAGCAATAATTTAACACACGTTTAATAATAATAATAATAATACATTTTATTTAATAGGTTCCTTTCTTAACCCTCAAGGTCATCTTACAATGAAATTAAACATTAATAAAATAAAAACAAAGAGAACGATAAATCAAGAAGCAATAAGTAGCAAACAAACAAAGATAACAGGCAATAACAGTGTTAAATTCACAGTTGCTATGCCAGTTTGAAAAGATAAGTTTTGAGGGTAGTTTTAAAATGTGTTATTGAATCGAGTTGACGGATATGAGAGGGAAGAGAATTGCACAGTTGAAGAGCACTATGAGAGACGCTCGAGCTCCCATAGAACAGAGTTTGATGTGCGGTACGGAAAGTAGAACTGCAGATGCGGATCTGACTGAGCGGGAGGAGTGTAAGTCTGTAGGAGATCAGTAAGGTTGTGGAGAGCTTTAAATGTTAAGAGCGGTATTTAGTATTGTATTCGGTAGTTAACAGGGAGCCAGTGAAGTTGAGAGAGAATAGGTGTAATATGTTCAATTGATTTAGAACAGGTTATTATCCTAGCAGCAGAAGTTTGAATAAGTTGTAAGCGATGGATACGTTTTTGTGGATTGCCAGATAGAATAGCATTACAGTAATCTATACGTGAGGTGACTAGGGCATTAACCAATACTTCAGTGCTGTGTTGTGTAAGAACAGGTCAAACTCTAGAAATGTGTTGGAAATGCAAGAAGGCAGTCAGAGAAACATTACTTATATGGGAAGAAAAAGAGAGAGTACTTTCTAGAATGATGCCCAGGCTCTTAACCTGGGAAGAGATTTTTGTGTTAAAATTGTTATTTAAAACAGAAGAATGGTTAACCTTAGCAAATGTGGATTTATTAACTTTTTTTTTTGCTTTGCACCCTAGCCCATCATAATGTATCGTCAATGGGGGAGGAACAACAGCTTTAGATTCATCAAAAATTTCAATCTCTGGTTTTCGAAGGATCTCAATGTTTTAAGGTCCCCTGATACTGAAAACATCGCTATCTCGATGATGGGTTTGTGCATGCCTGTGTGTGCATGTGTCTGTGTGTCACAGTTTCTTGAGGACAGTCTAGAGCTAAAACGGCTGGACGGAAAAATACCAAACTTGAAACTTAAGCCTGTTATGAGATGACGATGTGCTGATTAGTTTTTGAGCCAAATCGTGCAAGAGAAAGAGGCACTCTAGAGGAACCCTCAAATACCATAATCCTGCAATTAATTATGAATTCCTCTCATCAATTGCTATCGTAATGACCTATTTTATGATCAGAAAGATCAGCTTCAGAGCAGTAAATAATTACTGAAATGTTATAGAATAGTTCGGGTAACTTGGTTCCTATGGCTCAACATCCAAATTTTTATGTTTTTCAGTCAAGATTTTGACTTGTTCAGGAAACTGTTCATAGTGTTTTTGTGCACAGTTCTGGTCTACACTGATCGTTCTCCAAGATGCTTATCCTCAATATCATCATAATCAGGAGAGAATGATTCCAAATAGGCATGAGAATCCATCAAATGAGAAAAGCAAAAGAATATCAGGATAAACGTCAAAAACATCTGAAATATCTACAGGAATATATAGTAATTGGTTTTAAATTGTTTTTGTATAAGAATGACACAGTATTTAAAAGAAACCTGTCTTCTCATCTGTTTCTTCACAACATCCATTGAGTTAATTTTCTTTCTCATGACTCAAGCAACTCAATTTCTCATTGCATTGCTTTTTCTAGATTGTACTACTATAACTCCTTGGTGGCAGAGATCTCAGTACACCCTATCATCACACCCTTGCAACTCGCCAAGAATGCTGCTGTTCATATGATTCATTTTATCGATCCTTCTCTATATTCACACTTATCTGCCATGCCCATTTCCTGGCTTCTCATTACAAGTATCCAGTTGAAAATTCTTATCATAACATACAGATAGGACCCTGTACAACTCTGTGCCTCAAAACTATTAGTCTCCGAGTTCCTTTTATGTTAACCCAAGAAGTCCCTCTTCTGAATCAGTCTATCAACTAACTGGGTCATTTCATTGCTAATGGACTAAAATTACAGTGGGATGAGATCCGCCTAGGATAATGAAGTAATATGCATATTTTTTGTTGTAAAACATTGCCCAGAAGCAAAATGTCATACTCATTGTTTCCCCCCAGAATAAATATTTTATAAATATATAACAAAAATAACCGTAACAGAGCAAGATGTAGAGGACAGGAAGATATAGAACAAGATGATCCGCTGTGGCAACCCCTACCGGGAGCAGCTGAAAGAAGAAGAAGATAGCAAAAATAACCCATATTACCTCAATGTCCTAACATTTTTACTTCTCACTGTATGTGTTATTCCTCAGTAATGCAATTTGCTTCATCTCAAGTTTAGCAGAAATGCGTACGTTTTTGGGAATTTCTGACAATTCTGCAAAATTCATTGAAGTTATTTGGAAAGGAAAAAATGAACTAGTTTTGAATAGATTATAATGGTGCAGTGGTCTTTTAAGTGCCCCTGAAGGCTAGGGAAGTGTCTACCAACTATACTGACAAAGTTATTGTATCTGAAAATGTGACCTGAGCTGTGAAGCTGCTGTGCAAACAACTGCATCACCATGCCTCGCTGATATATTATATTATGTCACCCAGGCTGTGCTTTCAATTTCTATAGCCAACTCAGTTACAGAGAAAACACACTTCCACACAGACAGAAGTCAGAGAAACGCTGGATCAACTGTGGTCACACACAAGTCTTGTATCTCACAATCAGCTTAGTCTGTTTGAGATGTCTGTTTTGTGCATCATGCAGCCCTGCTTCTCTCTACTCACTCATATTTGCATATCCTTTTATTATGACAAATTCTCTCTTGACACTGTTAGCTGACATTACTGAATATTGTTTCTCTAATGTGAATTGCTTTCTGACTTCTGCAGACAACTATGAAATAATCAATGAAAAAATGGTACACTTATAATCAATAATTGTTATGAAGAAAAAACAATTTGAAAACTGTCATCATGGGCGGCACGGTGGTGCAGTGGGTAGCGCTGCTGCCTCGCAGTTCGGAGACCTGGGGACCTGTCATATATTAATTACTGTGTGGACAATGTCACTGTCAACAAAAGGATTAAGGTCTACCCAAATGAGAAACCATGGATGAATAGTGAAGTCAAACAGCTGCTCAAAGAAAGGGACAAAGCCTTTAAATTAGGAGACACCTCAGCCTATAGAGCTGCAAGAGCTAACCTCAAGAAGGGCATGTGAATTTCCCCTTGGGATTAATAAAGTATCTATCTATCTATCTATCTATCTATCTATCTATCTATCTATCTATCTATCTATCTATCTATCTATCTGTCTGTCTGTCTGTCTGTCTGTCTGTCTGTCTGTCTGTCTGTCTGTCTGTCTATCTATCTATCTATCTATCTATCTATCTATCTATCTATCTATCTATCTAGTCTGTTAAACTAATATACAAACAACAGATTGAGGAGGACTCTGACAGTAACTCAAACTCACAGCGGATGTGCCAAGGCATCCGATTAATCACGGATTACAAAAACAAAAATGACGTACAAGACACACTGGCCAATAACAATGCCAACCTAGCAGAGGAACTTAACAGTTTCTTTGCACAGTTTGACAAGGACAATAACCAGCCTCCAGTGAGCTTCGAGCTGACCGGAGACTCACAGCCTTTGGTCGTACACATACATCATGAGCGGCGGGCACTAGAAAACATCAATACAAGGAAGGCAGCAGGTCCTGATAATGTGCAAGGACATGTGCTCCAGGCCTGCACTGACCAATTAGCGGAGGTATTTACACACATATTCAACCTCTCTCTCTCTCCTCAGGTGTAGTCCCCTTGTGCCTGAAATCCACAACCATTGTACCTGTTCCCAAACAACCGAGGATAACCTGTCTTAATGACTATCGACCAGTTGCTCTCACGCCTGTCATCGCAAAGTGCTTTGAACGACTGGTAATCACCCACATCAAAGTCTCCATCCCAGCTGATCTAGACCAACACCAGTTTGCCTATCGATCAAACAGATCAGCTGAGGACGCCATCTGTGTGGCTCTACATGGTGCTCTCTCACACCTGGAAAACCCCAACATCTATGTTAGGATGCTCTTCATTGACTATAGCTCTGCATTTAATACCATCATACCTAACCAGCTGATCCAAAAACTCTATGCACTAGGACTTGCTCCGTCCATATGCAACTGGTTACTGGATTTTCTCACCAACCGCCCCCAGTCTGTCAGGATGGGCAAACACACATCCTCCACCCTAACCCTGAGCACTGGTGTGCCGCAAGGATGTGTACTAAGTCCCCTTCTCTATGCACTCTTCACCATGACTGTCAACCCATCCACCAATCAAACATTATTGTTACATTTGCGGATGATACAACTGTCATTGGGCTTGTAACAGACAACAGTGAAGCTGCATATAGGGAAGAGGTTCAGAATCTGACAGAATGGTGCAACACCAACAACCTGGTCTTAAATACCAAAAAGACCAATGAAGTTATTCTGGACTTTAGGACCACTAAAAAGACCAATCACAGTCCGATAACAATCAATGCAGATGCTGTGGAGAGAGTTTCCAGCTTTAAGTTCCTAGGAGTCACCATCTCAGAGGACCTGTCCTGGGCTGACAACAACTTGGCTATAACAGACAAAGCACAACAACGCCTCTATTTTCTCAGGAAGCTAAGGAGAGCTGACCTCCCCCAGAAGCTGCTGCTTAATTTCTATAGATACACTATAGACAGTATCTTAAACAACTGCATAATGGCCTGGGACAACAGCTGCACCAAGGCTGCTAAAGAAGCCCTGCAGCGGGTTGTAAAAACAGCAGAGGCCATTACTGGGACTGAACTGCCATCACTCGAACTCTCGTATAAGACTCGCTGTGTGAGAAGGGCCAAAAACATTCTCAAGGACAAAACTCATCCTGGAAATTCTTTGTATGAGCTCCTCCCGTCAGGCAGACGCTTTGGGTCAATCCGTGTACGCACAAACAGACTAAAAAAGAACTTTTTCCCATCTGCCATAAACTTTCTGAACTCTGAATCTCCTCAGTCTGAGATCATTTTTAATTGAACATGTGCAATAAGCTATATTGGTAATGTGCAATATACTAATGTAATACAATATGTAATGTACTATTCATTAACAGGTGTAATAACAATTTATGCTGCTGTACTTTGAGCAATAATAATTTACTCTGGTTAATTGATCACTTAACACTGTATATGACATATTTGGAATTATTTGACTTTTCTTTAAATGCACTTTACAAAAAGTAATTTCGTTGTGCTACACAATGACAATAAAGTGCTTGAACTTGAACTTGAACTAAACTATTAAACTGTGTCATTTGCCAGTGAGATTAGCTGATGCCTGCTTCTATGCTGCGATAGAGCTTCATTGACTTGAGTGAAACTCGCTCATGCCTGTTTATGTTCAGTTACACTGTTGTACTGACAACCACAAATACTCATATTGGGTTATCTTTGTGCATTGCATATGAATTAATTTAGAGAATTACACATCATCAAAAACGAAAGCTGATGATATTTTCCATGTATTTACGTGTAACAGATCATTTTCAGTACAGGACAAACACTTGTGCACCTACATCTCAATTGACTCAATTTTTATATACCAAAATTTTGAGATGTTACTAAAGCCGTTCATGTCTTTAAGCTGTCTCGAGACTTGGGTGAAATAACCTTAAAAATAAATAAAAATGAATAACCTTAAAAAAATGAATAAAATAATAGATAAACTTAAAGCATATACAATAACTTTACCTTTTGCAGTTTGAGTCACCTGAATAACCTCAGATTTCCACCAGGGGGATTCAAGAGCTATTTTCAAAGTTAGAACTGATATACTGCCAAAGGTGTTAATGTCTCTCTCGGCTCTCTCAATGCGAAGTGGAGCCAGGTTCCCTGTGAACAGCACTTGAACATAGGCATGACAAAAAGCCTACAACAGGGGTAGGCAACGTCGGTCCTGGAGTGCCACAGTATGTGCAGGTTTTTGTTCCAACCCAGTTCCTTAATGAGAACTCAATTATTGCTGATGAAGCACATATTGCTTAAGTGACATTTTAATGCTTCATTTTAGTGGTCTCGCTTGTTAAGGTTCTCCAACCTTAATTGCTTATTTCAATCTTAAACTGCTGCATTCAGTGTTTTAATTGCTCCTTATTAGCAATAAGATGTAAAAGACAAAGCAGCCAGCAGTTCTCCAGCTAGCTTTTTTCCAATTACATCTGTGTGTGTTCATCATGCACTGTTTGATTTAATAAAACACTTAATAGAAAAATGTGACAGACTGAAAATGATCTGTTTTAGGCTTCAAATCATTTGGATGATATCCTTGGAAAGGAAAAAAATCTACGATATAAAAGCCTTACATTGCACAGACTAACAAGCCATAAAATTAAATAAGGTCTGAGATTGGCAATGATTGGTTTCTAATTAAGCAATTGGGTTGGAATGAAAACCTGTAGCCACTGCGGCTCACCAGGACCAACATTGCCTACCCCTGTTTTACATCTTATTGCTAATAAGGAGCAATTAAAACACTGAATGCAGCAGTTTAAGATTGAAATAAGCAATTAAGGTTGGAGAACCTTAACAAGCGAGACCACTAAAATGAAGCATTAAAATGTCACTTAAGCAATATGTGCTTCATCAGCAATAATTGAGTTCTCGTTAAGAAACTGGGTTGGAACAAAAACCTGCACATACTGTGGCACTCCAGGACCGATGTTGCCTACCCCTGGCCTACAAAATAAATAAAAATGTATTTATCTCTGTAAAAAAAGACATTTTGTACTCTGTATATAGATGCAGGCAGTGTGGCATAGTGGTTGATGCTTTGGACTTCAATGGTCTTGTGTGTTCAAATACCACTATTGACACGTTGTGACCAGTTGGAAAACTAAATGTCCAAATGTATCATAAATGCTGTAAGTCAACTCGGAAAAACGTGTCGGTCTATTAAGAGGTAAAGCACAAGTGTCGAAAAACATATTAAAATGGCTCGAAGGATTCCTCCAAATTTTATTTTATACCTTTTCATCAAGGTAAGACTCATCAATGTATCAATGTATCATGTTCACTTTTGACATGACTGGCAGATTGATCAGGAGCTTTGTCATATGCTAATAATTTGCTAGCATAGAAAGTGTGGTAGCTAAACAATCTTTGGACTCTCTGCTTTGCAGAAATAAAACTCATTCCAGTGTGCAGATGACACATTTGTAGCCTCATGCAGAGTCATTAGGTCAGAAATCTTTCAACTGTGTCATTTACCAGTCAGACGCGCTCATGCCTGTTTCTGTGCTGCGATAGAGCTTCATTGGCATGAGTGAGCACTGTTGTACTGACACCCACAAATACTTATATTGAGTTATCTTTGTGCACTGCATATGAATTAATTTAGAGAATTACACATCATCAATAAAGAATGCTGATGATATTTTGTGTGTATATACTGTAAGTGTATTCAGGTTGTATATCACACCCACCAAGCATATTTACAGTATATGTTTTTTTTTTAATTTGGATATGTGGCCTAAACTAAATAAGAACAACTCATGAAGCCATTGTTGTGGTTGGCTCTGTGCTCTCTCAGGCCTTAGGTGGGGGTTTGAGTCTGAACTGAGACAAGCACCAAAGGTGTTAATGTCTCTAATCTCTCCCAAGTCTGGAATGGGGGTTGAGGTATTGGGAGACAGACAAAGCCTGAAAGCAAAATAAATACAGTTTGGTGTAAAATATTATTTAATGTCCCTTTTCTATCCATTTTCTTGGTTGAATGTATGTGTAGTACCTAGGTGGGTGGCCTTCACTTGTGAAGTTCATAGTGGTGCCGTGTTCTTTCTATTTTGTTATAATGGATTTAAAGGTGCTCCATGGAATACTCAAAGTTTGGGATCATTTTTATAATCCAACCCTGATCTATACTTCTCCACTTCTTTGTCTCTGACCTGTTTGGAGTGCTCCTTTGTCTTCATTTTGCTTGCTTAGTGGTGTTGCATAATCAGAGGACTTTCAGAATAGGTATGTTTATACAGACATCATCTGAAAGATCATATAAGATCACTTTGATTGCACACAGGTTGACTGTAATCAACTAATTTTATGACTTTTGAAGTTAATTGGCTGGATGGGATCTTATTTAGGGGTTTCATAGCAAAGGGGATGAACATTGTTAAGTTAGTTGCATACAATCCAAATGAAAATCCATTTTAATTCCAGATTGTAATGTGACAAAACATGGCAAACACCACAATGCACTGTACATTTACGTGAGGGTGCTAACATCAAAGGTAGTTATAAATCCAGAGCAAAGCCACCACTGGGTTCATCAGGACAAAACTGTGTCCAACTTATTCTAATCTATAAACCCTTTTTTAAAAGCAGAAAAGCTGGAAATAAAATAAATAAAAGTGTGGCACAAGGATTCTGTTGAGCAACTGTTTGGCTGTTTTGAATGTACTAATTGGTCAATGATTAAAGAATTTGGTACTGACGTTGATGAAATGACAGACAATGTTTTTCAGTCAGTTTGTATATAAAATTCTCAGAGGATGCATAATTCCTGTGCAATCAGTTAAAACATACCTTAACGACAAGCCATGAATTACCAAAGATCTAAAAGAACTGATAATCAGGGGAAAAAAAAAAAACGTGCATTGCCACATGGAACATTAACTGAACAGAAAAAAATGCAAAAGAGGTGGAACATGAAATAAAGCAGGCAAAGCTGAAGTATAAGGGGAAGATAAAGAACGAAGAACAAACCAAGAACCTTGGTTTGCTATGGAATGGTATGAAGAGGATGGCTGGCATTCATACAATAACCAATAATCATGTAAATGGTAAGGGTTAAAACTCAGTTGGCTCAAAACTAAAATAAGTCCTATTCAAAGTTTGATACACTGGATTTTACTTCAGAAATTAGTCAACAAAAAAGCAAACTGAGGACTGGAGCAAAGAGTTAGCCCTTCTTTGACCAGAATGATATCAGAATGGTCGTTAAACAAACAAAAGTTAAATAATCTCTGCTCGAAACAGAATTAGTGGGCGTCTGCTTCACTCTTGTGCAGAGAAGCTATCTCCAATATTCCACTCAATATTTAAGATGTCTTTCTGTTTACAGCAAGTACCTGGCTTATAGAAACAAGCAAATGTTTTTCCATTAGTAAAAACTACACTCCCCAGAGCATTAAGTGATTTCAGACCAGTGGCAATAACATCTCACATCTTAAAAAATGTTTGTGAAGTTAATTTAGAGACAGCTATTTAAGAAAACCCCAGCCTAGCTGGACCCTTACCAATCTGCAAACTGAGCAAAAAGCAGGGTGGAAGACAACAACACTTCTGAGTTTACTATATGAGCACTGGAAGTATAAAAAAACCCACAAAACTGCTGTTTATATATTTCTCTTTAGCTTTTAATATAATTCAGACCCAAATTTTAGGTGATAAATTGATTGATCAGTTCTGCTTTGACCCTAAGTTGGTGGGGTGGATTCTGTAATTTTTTAACAAACAGAACTCAGCCAGTTGGCAAAGCGTACGCAAGGGATTGAGCTGGTGAGAAAATGTGCATGGCTTTACAGCAAGTTTAGTTAATATACATCGCGATGTGAGCGTAGTTACATACGCAACTTTTTGTGCGTGCGCACTGTTTATACAGTACATGAGGTCCCAGGTCGGTATGTCCGTCCATCCACCTGGGGCCTCCAGTTTGGGTAAAGAACCTTTCTCTCTCTTGGTTAAGACATCTGTCCATCCAACTTGGGGTTCCCGTTCGGGTAAGGATTCTTTCCCTCTCTTAGCTGGGATGCCAGTCTATCCAGTATGGTAGTTACATGACAAAACATTAATGACACTGTTTTATAAGTACTTTTTTGAATCTGTTGTCACATTTGCTTTTATTTTCTGGTTGCACAACCTCAGCATTAAGAATGTAAACCACATTAACAACATTGTAAAAAATTAGAGGTAAATTATTGGTCTGCAGCAGACCTCTATCACTGAGCTGTATTACAAACAGGTTAGAAAGATGGCCGACTCAATTCTGTCAGACAGTCACTATCCTCTTTTCTCTAAATTTCAGCTGTTCCCATCATGCTGCAGATTTAGGTTTCTGAGGGTAAACTCTTTTATTCCTAGACCCATAAGCATTTTGAATTCTGTTACTTGTAGGAATATTGCTAAATGCTAAATTCTGAATTATTATTGAATAAACCTTGCAAATTATTTCTGTACTGATTACATTATCAGAAATGGAGAGTGCTGTCTAGGAACCCTTTTTAAAAAGATCACATTTTGAGGCAAAGCATGATTTTAATCAATATCATTTAATGAAAGGCCAAAGCAAACTTGTAAAAATGATCATTGCGGACATTATTTGACCAAGTTGTGCACAGTATTGAAAATGTTTGTTGATCCAGAAAGATTCCATTTTTATAAAGCCACAATCCTGAAATAACTTTGTAAAATACTGTACCCACTACGTCTTTCAAAGTCAGCAACATATTAGCTAAAAAGATTGTTTTGGAGGAGATGGCACTGAACTGATTTTGACGATTTTTAATTAATTTAATAATGAATAATAACAACATAAAAGTCAAGGCAGAAACACTGCTTCCTTCAATCTTTTTTTTCATTTCAAAACACAAGTCATTTTCACTTGTTTATTTCCTTTGACAGATGCACATCAATGCAGTCCTGTTAGACACATAGCAATATAGCTGGCCTACTATTTAATTCATGAGAGATATTTTTTAGAAACAAATCTACAGTATATTAAAGCATAAAATATATCATATGTCTTAAACTAAAATTTTGTCTAAGACCAGAAACCTAATTTTGCAGACTAAAAAGAAAATAATTCATCAATGTCTTGGTCACCTAAAAACTATGATGATGGTGTTGGCCACTTAAAAATAAATTATAACTGAAAACAGCCATTTTTGGTCAATGCTAGAATGTATTGATCAAAAAACCAAGAAGAACACTGTTTTGTTCTTGAAAAGCAATCTTCACACTGTGAGTATCAGGAACTTAACAGATGTTGGAAATTTTTAAAGAGTCAAAGCCACTCATGCAATGGTTTGGTTCTGAGAGGCTAAGTAAGTTGTAAATTATCCAGAACACTGACTAAATAAAGTTACAAGGAGCAGTTTACTTTATGTTTTATTGGGCTTATTAAATAAAAGAAAAGACTCATTTAAAAACATGAAAAACTGGACCTGAAAGGAGAAACAAATACTTTGGAAAAATAAATCAAATGTTTTTTTGGTATTAAAGAGTACATTAAAAAACATACAGTAGAACCTCTGGTCACAAATGTTTCCAAAAACGTACAAATCGGATTAAGATCAAAAAGTTTGCCAAAATGTTGCATCTGTTCACGACCGCATGTTCTGGTGGTGAATAAAAACACTGGCAGCCAGTTTCCCTATGCGTGTTCGTACGCGCCAATGATTTCCCATTCTCCGTTTCCCATTTTCTTTTGTTTGTGTATACAGGGCCTAACAAAGCAGCTGATGTTGCAAAAGGAGTTATAATGTTAACCAAGCAGAGGCCTCAAGTGCTGGAAGAGGTGGAAAAACTGTTGCTAGTGTGGTTGAACGAGAAGCAACTTGCAGGGGATAGCGTAAGGGAGGCGACTATATACGAGAAAGCCAGGAAGATTCATGGCGATTTGCTGAAAAAAAATCCTTCTTTGAGTGGTGAAGGTGAGGAATTTAAAGCCAGTAGAGGATGGTGTGAAAAGTTTTGCAAGAGAAGTGGCATTTAATTTTTTTCCCTGTGCTTAAAAAAAAGTGTTTACAGCAAGCGGTTCGTAAGGGTCAAGCACGAACTCTTACAATGTGAGTTTTCTCTGTTGTTCAAGGTTTTCTCAGTGTTATTCAAAGTTTTTACATTTAGTTTACTATTACACTGTGCATTCTATGGTATAATTATTTTTGTGTTTAAAAATATATATATTTACATACAGTTTGCACAGTCTGGAACGGATTAATTGTATTTACATACAATTTTATGGGGAAATTACATTCGGGTCGCGACCAAATCGGGTCGTGTCCAGGGTTTTGGAACGAATTACGGTCGTGACCAGAGGTACCACTGTACCTCATGATGTAAACTTTCTGTTCAACAAGTTTTATATATGAATATTTGTAAAAAAAAAAAAAAAAAAACAGGAATTAGACTTACATTCCTATGTTAACAGTATTATCTTACAAAATAAAAACTTAAAAAAATCAACCAGGATCCACTGTGATACATAATTTGGGATTGTTGTGTTCAGCATGCTGTAGAAGGTGTTTTGGATCATAGTCTAACGTTAGAGTGATTTTTCGCCAACAGGCTCATCCTCAATATCATCATATTCAGGAGACAATGGGTACTCCATGCCAGCATAAGAATCTGTGAATGAGAGATGCACAAGTACGCTCAAAAAGTTTTGAATCTGACAAGGTGTAAAGGTGTAAAGTCAGAAAAAAAGAGTGCTAATATTTAGATTCATTAATTTTATCTAAGAGATTTAAAAATTAAACTATTTTCTGTACTTGCTCTGTTAAATTTAACGTCATAAGGTCACACATTCCTGTTGGCAGAACAGGGTGCTAGGCCATTACTAACAATTTAGAACTGCCAAAATAGCTCTAATATATGTGTTTAGGATTTAGGATAAATAGTACAGTACCTGGAGAAATGTGTATCCAAACAATCAACATATTATTCACTAATAGAGACATAAATATACACCCACACATGGGAAGATGTGCCCACACATATGAAACATTAAAATTTCAACTGGAGGTCTCTTTATACTTTTGTACTTGAGGGGAAAAATAGTAAACATAGTAACAATAATAAATAACATTTTACATACTGAATTTAGAAGGAAAAATATAAATGCGTCAATTATACAGTAGCATAAAATGACCTTATTATTGGTTTCACAAACCATAAAATAAAATCAAAAGGCAATTCTTAGTGTTGTTACACAAAGCATTGTATTGTTTTAAACTGAACCTCTCTGAATCTGATCTCTGCACCTTCTCCTCTCTTCACAAATCTCCTTCCCTCTTTCTCATAATACTAATCCAGATGATGTCCCCCTCTCTTCTTGTAGACAGCTTCCAGGAACATTGAAGTGTTCATGAATAACTCTTTTTTATCAACCTGGTCTTATTTCTTCTTTTTTCAAAATTGCTATGCAATTTGATTATTTCTCATTACCTATTTTACTATTCTCTCTGGGTTAGACTACTGCAGCCCTTTGCTGTTGCATTTCCAAGCAACACCTATTCTGCCTCTGCTGCTCATTTGCTGCCTTTTCTCTCTTTTTAAACACCCATATCTTCATACCTCATGACTGTTTAAATGTTCAAACAACTGAATTTTAGTCTATATATCTAACAGCATTTTGCATGTCTGTCAATGCCATTTACTGTTTTTTATTGCTGAGGTTCTAGTTTGACATATAGTACAGCTACAACCGTCAGTGAAAATTATTCTGAATAGCTGGCACTGTGCTTCTAAACAGTCAAATGTGCAGATGTACTGTATCATGTCTATTGTAAATGTTTTGGATAATAAATGAATAAATGAACAAAAGAAAAAAATAAACAAACAGTAGTTTCTTCAATGTATTGTAACTCAAAACAAGATGGCAGCCTGAAATACATGCATACCTATATTGGAGTTTTCCAAGGGTTCCTCAACATCATCATAGCTGTTAGGCAGCTCATCAAGGGGGATTTTTTCTGTAGTGGAAAAAAAAAAGAACTGAGAACAAGTCTACTTAATCTTGCAAGGGAAAGACCACCTTAAGGATATCTTAGGGAAGGGCTATGGTCCACAGAAAACATCCAGGATCTGCAAGTTGTAGAGTTCGCGCAGATGTGGGATGGTGTGCCCTGTTTGTTTGCTTGGTGCTACAAAGTGGCAATATCAGGGAGAAAGAAGAAGCTGGACAGAAGCAAAATCTACATACGGACATCAATCCTGGTTTGCTTAACTTAATGTGCTGCTCTTTTTTATTGTTTTCTTCCTGTGATCATCTCTCCTTTAGTTTATTTTAACAAATGCATGATTTTTTTGTACCTTTTTGTCTCTTATGCACTGTCCTGTGTGCAAATAACTTTCCCCCATTACACCATTATTATAATACATCTTAATACGATGCATATACTTTAAAAAAACTGGTGTATTAAATATAAAAAAGGCTATGATTTTGTTTCCAAATAATTTTTCTGAATAAGTGATGATGACTACATATACTGTAAATACCAACATTAAGGCTGCCTTTTAATTACAAATTATGTTCATCTTTTGGCATACAGCTTCTGAAAAACAGGTTACTTTCTATTAGGGTATACAGTTGGATGAATGCCAGTTTAACTATAGCAAATAATTCAATGGTAAACAGAATGCATTTTATTGAAACAAAAACTTTTCCCAAATTAAATATTACAAACTTGAATCTTATTATCTTTCAGGTTGTGCTTCAATATATTGCATTGTCTTATGAGTTAAACTGAACCTTTCCTCCTGTAAGGTACCTGACAGGTCTTCAGTTTTTTCAACTGCTGTATCATCATAATAACCAGGAATCTCATCATCCAAAGAGGCAACTTTCATACCTGAAAAAGCCATACAATAAAATAAGAGTCTAATTACAGTTATATGAGGATGATGATGTACAGACTACCAGATGCCAGTGTTTACCTAGAACATGGTCTTGGTCACCCTCTTCAATGCCCTCATAGTCATATGGAAGCTCATCCGATAGAAAGCTCCCTGTGGAAAGAAATAAAGCCATCTTTCACTAGTTTAACAGATTTTCTCAGTCACTAAATATGACAAGTCATCCATTATCTATCAATTTACTACACCTGATAGACTTATTATTTGGTGATGTAGAACTGAAGTCCATCCCAGCAGTACTGGGTGAAAGTCAGGAATCATTGGATGCAAGTTCACTGCAGCTGAAATGACTGAGTGTAGGACTGTGTTTCAGTGTCCTGTACAAATTCAGTCCATCAAGCTTATTTGTTAAGCTAATGGCTAAGATGTCCCAAGATTTTATTCAGGTACTTTTTAAAGTTTGTCAAGGTTTCTGATTCAAAAACATTGCTTGGAAGTTTGTTCTGTATTCCCACAACTACAAAGTCCTGCTTCTGTCTTAAACATCCTTCCCCTTAATTTCCACTGGTGTCCTCAAGTACGTGATTCACCATTAAGTTGAAACAATTCTGCTGGATCTACTATATCAATGCTTTTGAAAATTTTGAAAACTGGGACGAGGTCCCCACGCAGTTTCCTCTGTTTGAGACTAAACAAGTTTAATTCTCTGAATCTGTCAGAATACGACACGTCCTTAAGCCCTGGGATGCATTTGGTTGTTCTCTTCTGCACAGCTTCAAATTCTGCTATGTTTTAGGCCAAATACCAACTGCATATTATCGTCATTAACCACACATACATTTCAAGTGCATTTCATTGTAAGCATATTATTGTATCTGAACTCCAAGACATGTTAATGTGAATAAAAAGTTAAATAGTTCCAAAGATTATATGTACTCCTACAGCAGTTTCTTCAATGATTGCACTGAAATGTATTTTTCCATCTTTAACATAATGTTCAATATTTTGCCATTTTTAAGACAAGAGACGTGTAACTTCAACTACCATTATTTATGTGAGTGCCCAGACAGCAGCCATTGAAGAAGCACATGATCAGCCAACTAGTATAGTTGAAAAGATAGTATAGTGTTTTTTCAGGTCAGAAATACCCCATCCTTCCTGAACAGCTAACACATTTACCATGTTACCTTAGAAGGCATATAGCATAGCTAGCTATCAGAACTGTTTTGTCCTAGAGAAGCTTTTCGCACCTGCCAAAAGTAATCGTCTTCACTTGCTTCCATCTTACCTTTCCTGGGTGCATTATAAGTTCTCTGTCTAGCCAATTTGTACTCAATTTCCTCATAGACTGCATTATGGATGGGAAGAAGTTCATCCATGGCCATTCCTGGAAGAAAAAATAAAGACATGCTCACAGATCCCTAGTACTGAATTTAGTAAACCACCCTTGCATTGAGCTTAGTGTTCCAGAATTACACTATTATTTGTAAATAATACAGAGATATTCTCTGTACTACCAGGGCATCATATCAATGATAATTGCATTGTCACAATTACTTATTCTGTATTTGTCTGAATGTACTGTAATTGTGACAGACAAACAGTATATAATAGATGTGTCTTTAAGAGTTACAACTACTATGTCAGGTTTCAAAATATGTTGTGTACAGTTCCCATGAACAAAAACAGTCTCCTGGGTGTGGCCAGGTGACACAACACATATGGTTGGCATGTAATGTCACATAAGCATGCTATCAATGGCTATTTTGATTGACTATAAAAGATAGCCAATACAATGGTAAGATCATTGTCTAATCTGATTATTTAAAAAACAAAAAAAAAAGTTAGAATTTTTGTGTTTTATGTGTCATTTTTATTTTTCTTCTCCTATGTATTTGTTTTACTATTCTAGTCCATTATACATTTGATCATGATGTAAGACAGACTGATATTGTTCATGTCTGGCTATGGGCAGAACACAGGTCCTGGCTTAATGACCAGGACCAGACACTGTTAATGCCAGCTAAAAAGTCTCAGTTTGCCTAGTAGGGCCCCTCTGAAGTACGCAGACTTCTGTTGCTTATTTGATAAGATGAATGTTACCACACCATGTAATATCCAGGGATAAGTAATATTGATAGACAGAAATTTGCACCTGTGGTCATGCAGGACGAAGGGCTTATTTGCACCCAAGAAGCCAATGGCTAGACCTATGTTCCTTCCTTTATAATCTCTTGTAAGTCCATAACTCATTTGCTTCCTCCATCATGCTCAATGCTCAATCTGGCCATAACTTCTTCTGCATAGTAGAGACCATGGTACTTATAGGGAGTGGCCATAACAAAGGTTAAAGCAATCCCTTCTACTCCAAAAGGGTAACCATGATTGGAGTAAAGAAACGGAATACTGTCTGCAACAGGAGTTGGACCAGGGGTGCCATTAGTCCAAACCTTGCTAAGATAGTAAGTGCCCAAGCAGAGGAAGACCTCCACTTTACTAATGAAGAGGGCTGACTGATCTCCAGCTGACCCAACGGGCATGACCTTGCTAGCAACTGAGGACACTGTGTGTGTAAAACCCTTAAAGAGATACTGCAGTACAACTCACAACTAGAAGGTGCGGCCAAAGGTAAATAAGGAGACAAGCTCCTGAACAAAGAAATAAAACACACTGATGATTCTTTAACATATCTGGAGAAAGCCAACCAGGAAAGTAACAAAGCATCACTTACACCAAATCATAAGCACGCCACTTTGATTTCAAAAACTGTTAATTGCAACTTAATAGATAGGACAAAGCCAACTAATGTAGTATGGTATTGGTGTCTCTGTGACAGAAAGATAACCTTGTGAGGGATAAGTTTTAGCAACCGTGATATACGTTTCTTACTAAATTCAGTCAGAAAGCGCAGCACAGTATATCACACACAGACACACACACATGCACACACACACACAGAGAAATAGAGAATTTTCTGTGTGTGTAGAGTGGAAAGCCAGCACAGAGACTAGCAGTGAGTAAATGCCATTTGCAGGCAAAAGAAGCTTCAACATTTGTCCATACTGAACAAATAAATTGAAAGATCAGAATTCATACGTTATGTGTCTTTTATCTATAGGAGAGGAAAAGTTAATCTAGACTTTGTTAATGTTATGTTTTATATTATATTTATCTACAGCAGCATGGTGGGTAGCGCTGCTGCCTCACAGTAAGGAGACCTGGGTTCGCTTCCCAGGTCCTCCCTGTGTGGAGTTTGCATGTTCTCTCCATGTCTGTGTGGGTTTCCTCCGGGCGCTCCGGTTTCCTCCCACAGTCCAAAGACATGCAGGTTAGGTGCATTGGCGATCCTAAATTGTCCCTAGTGTGTGCTTGGTGTGTGGGTGTGCGTGTGTCCTGTGGTGAGTTGGCACCCTGCCCGGGATTTGTTTCCTGCCTTGTGCCCTGTGTTGGCTGGGATTGGCTCCAGCAGACCCCTGTGACCCTGTAGTTAGGATATAGCGGGTTGGATAATGGATGGATGGATTTTGGATGGATGGATGGATATTTATCTATGTTCATATGTATTATATATATACAGTACTATATATTTATATTTGCATATATCCATCCATCCATTCATCCATTGTCTCCCGCTTATCCGAGGTCGGGTTGCGGGGGCAGCAGCTTGAGCAGAGATGCCCAGACTTCCCTCTCCCCGGCCACTTCTTCTAGCTCTTCCAGGAGAATCCCAAGGCGTTCCCAGGCCAGTCGAGAGACATAGTCCCTCCAGCGTGTCCTGGGTCTTCCCCGGGGCCTCCTCCCGGTTGGACGTGCCCGGAACACCTCACCAGGGAGGCGTCCAGGAGGCATCCTGATCAGATGCCCGAGCCACCTCATCTGACTCCTCTCGATGCGGAGGAGCAGCGGCTCTACTCTGAGCCCCTCCCGGATGACTGAGCTTCTCACCCTATCTTTAAGGGAAAGCCCAGACACCCTGCGGAGGAAACTCATTTCAGCTGCTTGTATTCGCGATCTTGTTCTTTCGGTCACTACCCATAGCTCATGACCATAGGTGAGGGTAGGAACATAGATCGACTGGTAAATTGAGAGCTTCGCCTTGCGGCTCAGCTCCTTTTTCACCACGACAGACTGCGGATGCCGCACCGATCCGCCTGTCGATCTCACGCTCCATTCTTCCCTCACTCGTGAACAAGACCCCGAGATACTTGAACTCCTCCACTTGGGGCAGGATCTCGCTCCCAACCCTGAGAGGGCACTCCACCCTTTTCCGGCTGAGGACCATGGTCTCGGATTTGGAGGTGCTGATTCTCATCCCAGCCGCTTCACACTCGGCTGCGAACCGATCCAGAGAGAGCTGAAGATCACGGCCTGATGAAGCAAACAGGACAACATCATCTGCAAAAAGCAGTGACCCAATCCTGAGCCCACCAAACTGGACCCCCTCAACACCCTGGCTGCGCCTAGAAATTCTGTCCATAAAAGATATGAACAGAATCGGTGACAAAGGGCAGCCCTGGCGGAGTCCAACTCTCACTGGAAACGGGTTCGACTTACTGCTGGCAATGCGGACCAAGCTCTGGCACCGATCGTACAGGGACTGAACAGCCCTTATCAGGGGGGCCGGTACCCCATACTCTCGGAGTACCCCCCACAGGATTACCCCAAGGAACACGGTCGAATGCCTTTTCTAAGTCCACAAAACACATGTAAAAGACAAAGCAGCCAGCAGTTCTCCAGCTAGCTTTTTTCCAATTACATCTGTGTGTGTTCATCATGCACTGTTTGATTTAATAAAACACTTAATAGAAAAATGTGACAGACTGAAAATGATCTGTTTTAGGCTTCATATCATTTGGATGATATCCTTGGAAAGGAAAAAAATCTACGATATAAAAGCCTTACATTGCACAGACTAACAAGCCATAAAATTAAATAAGGTCTGAGATTGGCAATGATTGGTTTCTAATTAAGCAATTGGGTTGAATGAAGACCTGTAGCCACTGCGGCTCACCAGGACCAACATTGCCTACCCCTGTTTTACATCTTATTGCTAATAAGGAGCAATTAAAACACTGAATGCAGCTGTTTAAGATTGAAATAAGCAATTAAGGTTGGAGAACCTTAACAAGCGAGACCACTAAAATGAAGCATTAAAATGTCACTTAAGCAATATGTGCTTCATCAGCAATAATTGAGTTCTCGTTAAGGAACTGGGTTGGAACAAAAACCTGCACATACTGTGGCACTCCAGGACCGACGTTGCCTACCCCTGATCTAGACTTTTAATGATTTATGAGCCTTGTTCATAAATTATACATATCTCTTTATATTTTTGCCTTCCTAGCCAGGAAATTAAACAGGGATCTCTAACTCAACCTAGAGTCAACCTACACTTAACTTGGTGTCTTGTTGATTGTTTTAATTCAGTGGTCTCAAATTCCAGTCATGAAGGGCCACAGCGGCAGCAGGTTTTCATTCTAACCCTTTTCTTAATTAGTGACCTGTTTTTGCTGCTATTGAACTTCTTTTGAATTAATTTAAATTGACTTGCTCTTGAAAATTAAGGCCCCCTTAATTGTTTCTTTTTCCTTAATTAGCTGCCATACAATAATGAGACACTAGAAGAAGCCAAAACATGAGTAGGAAACTGTGTCCATCATGCAATATCTGAAAATAAAGAAAGATGAAGGTCTTAGGAATGTTGATCTGCTCAGGTCCCCAAAACATTTGAACAGTGCTCTTAGAAAAGAGGAAATTAACAATTTGGAAAATGTCTGCTATTGCGCAAAGAGAGCAGCAAAAAGTCATGGAATTAAAGAACGGGTTTAATTAACAGCAAGAATCAGAGCTTAATTAAGTAGCTGCTTGGAGTGAAATTGGTTGGAGTTTGAGGCCCTAACTTAGTTGGTCTTCTGTTGGTTCACTCATTTCACATTTCATTCCTGTTTGGGTGCTCAGAGGAACAAATCTTAACAAACAAGTCAATTAGAATGAAAGGAATAGGAGTTAGATAGCAGCAAAAACTGGTCACCAATTAAGAAAAACGTTAGAATGAAAACCTGTAGCCATTGTGGCCCTCCAGGACTGGAGTTTGAGACCACTGCTTTAAATAATTACCAACATTGCTGACAGTAAAACTATTAATTAATTAACAGTGTGATAATACACCTCTTCCTACAATTACTACTGTTCTTTTATTTCCACCCAATACTGCAAACTGACTGCACAAAGTCAAGGATTAAAGCAAGACCTTACAGCTCACATAGAACTGCCTTTGGAAATATTAGAGCAGGTTTTCAGGTATCACTATTTCATTCATTATGGTCTGTACCTTTTTGCCTAGATACATTTTTATGCCACCAGAATACTCTTATTTGTTTGTTTTAATTTGGCTGGTGGCCATATAGGCTTTTGTTCCAGCCATTTCATTAATATGCTATCAATTAATATTTTTAATTGAACATCAAAATAAATTAAAATTTTCTCTCAACTCTCAACTCAATTCTAAGAAATTATTAACAGCACAGCTTTCCTGTTTCATTTAAGCTTTCAATGATTATTGAAAATTTTTACTTTTGTTAAATGGCAGTAATCAGGCACAAATGAAAAATTAGGCAAGTGTTAATCAGCTATCCTGGTTTATTTATAAAAATCATCCTGTGTTCATCATATAAATATCTGAACTAAAAAAAATTTACAACGATTAAAGTTGAAGGTTTAAGTACATTACCTTTTTTCAGCATTCTATTTCTTTGCAGTTGTCCAACCAGTAGAACTAATAATAGAAAGAGAAGTGCGCCAAGTACAATACAGACAATCACTAGAATGGACTGCTCTTTGGAAGTCTTCACAATGGGGACTTCTGCCCAAAAGAGACAAATGAAAAGAGTTGAGCCAAATTACTGTATACTATGCAAACAGACATGACAGTATCTAGATAATAAAGTCAAGAACAACAATAAATTCACAGATGTTTAGCTGACCTTTTGATATTTGGGCCTTGAAATCAGATTCAAAACCTAAAAAAAAAAAGTTTGAGATATTTCAGCAGTTACTGGCAATATATTCCACAATCTAGCAATATTCTAGCAATGTGGATCCATGATTGTTATCCTTTATGTGTGGAGTCTGCCCTTTCTTTCACATGAAACTCTCATGGTGATTCTAGTTTAAATTGACAGTCAAAAGAACACTATCTACATTTCTATTTCTTTGTCTTACTGCATTGTGGGAAAAAACTTTTGACCAGGGAAAAAGATAAACAGGTAAATTGATCTATCTCTCCTCACTGTTTGCATAATTACAATGCTCTCCACTAAAATCCTCCTGTGCAAAAAATCTGTGTATTTTATAGATTTAGATTTTTGTGCTGATTCCATTTCTGAAATTGGAATTTTTCTGACACAATTTCTACGGGATGCTGGATTGAGAGAAAAAATTTCATTTTGAATGTTGAATTTTTTTTTTCGAGAACATCAGAGCGGTCTCTGATGAACATGGGGAGAGGTTCCAGGGCATCACTGAAATGGAGAGACATTATAGTGAAAAGTGGAGTATGTCCACAGTATGTTAGCAGAATTCTGTTGGGCATTACACTGTGAAAAATGTTCAGAAGATTATAAGAGGAAAAAAACTATTAAGTGAAACGTTTTGTAAGTAATAATACAATTTAAAGCAAATATACATATAATTTATAATTTTTAAAACTGAGTAATAAATATTAAAACATATTTTTTTTTTCTACAGAATATAAACCTTTATCTGTCAAAAAGTGGATTTGATAAAGTAATTCTTTTGTCAAATTTGGATTCAGCATCCTCTAATCAATAAATAACACCTAATTTTCTTTTTTTTTTCTTTTGCAGACTAGTGTTGCATCGTTCTAAAGTGGATTCAGAAAGGATTCAGATCCCTTTATTTTTTCCTATATTCATATGTTGCAGCTTTGTACTAAAAATTGATTAAATTATGTTTTCCACACATCAAGTAACACTTAATACCCTGGATTATTATTTAAAAACTGGATTATTACTTTTTTTTACTAATTTATTAAAAATAAAAAACTGAAATTTCACAGTAACAAGTTTATTTGTACAGGTGTCTGCTGACAATAATAGAGAAACTTCCACCTGAGGGCAATTAAATTGGTTCATTGGATTGGGTGGGATTAGTAAAGGCACACACCTGTCAATAGAAGGTCCCACAGCTGACAATGCGTATCAGAGCAGAAACCAAACCATGATGTTGAAGGAATTGCCACAGATCTGGTCAAGGCTACAGAAAAAACTCTGCAGCACTAAAGATTCCCAAGAGAACAGTTGCCTTCACAGTTCTTAATGGCAGAAATTTGAACAACCACGACTCTTTCTAGAGCTGGCCACCTGGCCAAACAGAGCAATCATGGGTGAAGCATCATGGTAAGAGAAATAACCAAGAACCTAATGGCCACTCTGGCTAAGCTCCAGAGAGCCTGTGTGGAGATGGGAGAAACATTAAGACTGACAGCTACCATTGCAACACTTCACTGATTTGGCTTTATGACAGAATCACCAGATAGAAGCCTCTAATCAATAAAAGAAACATGGAAGCTGGCGTGGAGTTTATAAGAAGGTGCCTAAAGGACTCTCCGACTGTGAGAAACAAAATTCTCTCTTGTGATGAAACCATAATTAGTGTCACAGCCTGAGGAAACTGGGCACCGTTCATTACCTGTGCAACACCATTCCAGTGGTGAAGCATGAGGATGGTAGCATCATGCTGTGGGGTTATTTTTGAGCATCAGGGGCTGGGAGACTAGTCAGTTTTGAGGGAAAGCTGAATAAGGCAAAGTACAAAGAAATCCTTAAGGAAAACCTGTTCCAGAGTGCTGTGAACCTCAGGCTGGGCCAAAGGTTCACCTTCCAAAAGGACAATGACCCTAAGCAGAATGCAAAGACAAAAATGGAGAGGCTTAAGGACAACTTTGGGAAAGTTCTTGATTTTCCGAGACCAAAGCCTGGACTTGAACTAAATTGGACATTGTATAGCCCAACATGTCCGTAAGACTGAGTAATTTTGTAATGTCTAATATGACCACCTTAAAAGATGTAGCATTTCTTAGGCATTATAAAAAAATCAGTCAAACTCCACCTCAAACTGACCAATGTTTGGTAAGTTGTAGAAGATCAGAGAACCATCTCTCATGGTCTCAGCTAAGTGTAAGGTGTCTTTGTTAGCAAACCCAGTTTGACTAAATAATCAGTAATTTGGTTGCATAAAGATAATATAATGTCATTAATCAGAAACAATTTGTGTTGTTTTGAAAAACAATGTTCTAAAATTCTATAATGTGCAGGTACTGCTTTTGTATTAACTAATACATGCAAACAAGTTTAGTATTTAACTTTAATTCTAGGTATAAATATTTTATCTATAGCTTGACCTTGATTTTCATTTATAATTGAACATGATCCTGTATATCATGTGCATTTCTCATGCTATTATCTGTAATTTGTATTATTATTATTATTATTATTATTAAAATGTTGTATTGTTATTTCTTATAATGATGTTATTAAGTATCAGCATTACTTGCTGTTATTGTCCCTTTTCCATTCATTTCTAGCGTGCTGTGATACCTCGTGTTACTGTTACCTTAACCAAGATGTTACACCTGACCAAAGCCTAAAATATCCCAGGTGCTTTTGGCATTGATAAATGCGGACACATCTCCACATTAACACATTTTTCTGCAATTGTTAAGCTCAGTTGTACATTATTTTAGGATGCCTAGGAGGGGGAGAATTTCCTTTTGCTCTGGATCACCTAAGGTTTATTTTCTCCAAAAACACTCTTTGAGGAGAAATTTGTTTTCCTCTTTTTTGTTGTCAGCTACCCACATATTATGTTATGAAACTCCCTTTCACTCTTCTTTTAAACAGAAGTGTACCTAAGTGGGTTTTGTACTTTTCCCTGTGTTTTTGTAAATCTGCATCCAGTGCTCTAAGCCTGTATTCAGTGAAGAACACAATATAAGAAAAAAATCAATATGAATTGAACTATACACTTAATTGTGTAGCTTACTTTGCTCTATCAGGGGTTCCTAAACATTCTCATCTGAGGACCCAAATAAGAAAACTGATACCATACTGAGACCCATTGCTTGCTGTACTTCTCACCTGTGCAGTTCACTCCTGCATCCTCTTTGTGCTCACAGTCATTCCTTCCCAGTGGGTCATGTTGACAGAACCACAAATGAGTCTCGGTGCCCCGGCACTTGACTTTGTTTAGCCAGATGACACCGTTTCCTCCGCCAAACTCCATATCTGCACTCACTGCTTCTCTGCAGCCAAGTTGTCGACAGACCACCTGTGCATCCTTCAGGTCCCAGTCGTCATCACACACTGTGCCCCATATGTCTCCAAACAGCAGCTCCACTCTCCCTGAACAATTACTTGTTCCTCCAACCAGTCTTAATTTCTGTGGCTCTGTAGCATAAAGAAAACATTCTTCAAGCCCTTTTTACAGTCAGTTTTACTGTGTGACTGAGTAAATAGTTAAACATGAGCTCACCTGAACAGCGCTCCTGAGTGAAGTCCTCTGAACAAGACTTTGGGTGGCTGGTGTTGACTGTATTATTTCCTGACAGGCAATAAATAGAAAACTCAGATTAGCCAATTTTCAAGTATAACATTTAGCATTGAAAGCTCATGTGCCTAATTGTGGCCTTTAGACACACACACACACACACTTACACAAACATTACTCACTTAGGTAATAGAGAAAAATATTGGTTATACAGTATATGATGTCTGCAAATACAATCTTAATGTCATAATTCTGGATATATAAAAACCGTTTTGCAAATGAAGAAACTTAAAGAAAAAGTGTGTTAAACCAGTTGAAAACACTTCATATATGTATATGCTACCCATGTTTATTCATCTATTAAGAGAACATAGCTGACAGTAGCTACAGTAATACAATACTCAAAAAGATAATCTCAGAGTACTCAGCCAGGTTGTGAATATTTCTATGTTTTCTGAATATTAAAAATATAACAAACAATAATTATCTTCTTTTGTACTTTTAGCAGTGTAGCAAGCAACACGCACGCACACACATTAAAATATTGACTCTCCACTCCCTAAGAAAAGCGTTTATAGAAGTGCTATATAAATGCAAAGGATTATTACATATTATTACTGTTATTATAGTAATAGTATTGTATATTATATTTTAGTCAGATGCTATTTGAAATAAATCACTTACTGGGGGTACTTTAAAGAAACAGAGTGAAAATGTTATTTAGTTGTTTGGAGAATTTAATGGAATACTATGGACTATAGTTTTTATTTGAATTAATTTTGTTAACCAAAATTCAACAAGGTTACAAAACAGGCAACATGCCCCAGTTCAAAGTTTAATAGTTTAATACAGTTTGCCTAAGTAACTTCCTCTGAATAATAAGGATGTCTTTATACAAACTGATATTTTGAATACTTTACCTGCTTTTAAGACTGGCTTAGAATGTGATAGGTAGTAATTATTAAGGCAGGACTAAGTCCTTGTTAAACAAGCATTGTTAACACATGTGGAAACATTTACAATATTTTTTCTGACAAATAAAAGCTGCCATATCTGGGATTATTTTTAAGCAATCAATCAGTGCATTTTTTATTTAAAATACTTCCTTTATTATTATCATAAAGTAAGCAGATAATGCAATTAAAAAGATAGATAGATAGATAGATAGATAGATAGATAGATAGATAGATAGATAGATAGATAGATAGATAGATAGATAGATAGATAGATAGATAGATAGATAGATAGATAGATAGATAGATAGATAGATAGATAGATAGATAGATAGATAGATAGATAGATTATTTGTCCCTGGGGGAAATTAGGCTTTTTACAGAAGTCTCTTTAAATAAATACTGTAAATACAAAAATCGATTGAAAAATAAATAAACATGTCATGTCAATCACAGGCTGCCATCCGAGATTGTGGATTCCAGCCACTGAACCATCCACCCTACAGTCCTGACCTGGCTCCTTCAAATTATTTCCTGTTCTAAGGTTTGAAAAAATCTCTCTGTGGACAATGGTTTTCAAATGAAGATGTCATGGCAGCTGTGACGTTGTGGTTTGAAGGTCAAACGGAAGATTTTTTAAAAGGGGTTACAATCATTGCAAGAAAAGTGGATGAAGTTTATGGAGCTATCAGGGCACTATACTGAAAAAAAAACACATTTTTGAAAATTCTTTTCTTCCCTACTAAGGTAGATAAGTTATTGGACACCACTCATATATACAGTACACACATACTGTAGTCTGAACTCATACCAGAATGACTAAAAAGGAAGAAAAAGTAAAAGAAAGAAAAACATCTGACCTGGCTGTCACAGTCATAGTGAGGCATAATGTAGGCATATTGCTGTTGGCATAAAGGAGCCCCAGTAGCGTTTCTTGACACCGTTCTGATGAATAATTTGTTGGCTAAAAGTACTCAGTGTTAATGTGTCAGAGAGAAAATGTGCAGCATTTTGCAGCAGCTGTTTTGTTTTAATTCTGTCTTTCGCTACGACCTCCAGGGGTCCAGAGTGTGTCCCATAGCTGAGCTTACACTTTTAATTAGCTTGTTGATTTGGTGGGCTTCTCTTGAAGTGAAGTTACCAGCCCAGCACACCACAGCTTAGCAAATCACACTGGCCATCACAAGATGGGAAGGATGTCACTTCCCATATTAAAGGAATGCAGACTCCATTATAACTTGCTGGATTTATTTCTTTTTTATAAAGAAGTTGATATATAATACTTTTCTTAATGAAAAAAAATTACATTATAGAGCTGAGCTTTTCATATTTTTCATGATTCTACTTTTATTTGTTTATAATTTTGTAGAGTTTATGATGCAGTGTTGTGTGAAATTTATAATCAAAATTTTAGTAGTTCATGCTCCTGCATGGCGATATATGGTATTAAGAACACAAACGAATAACCTTAATCATAAAATGAATTGCTATTGTGTAGATAATAGTAAAATGAGATATAGCCGGAAAGAATTTGCTTTAGCAGTGATAACCATAAACACATCATGTGACATTTCCTTTAGAAAATAAGGAAATGTTTTCTTAGTAGTTCTGCAGATCTCTTTGTTGTTAATCACACCTTTATTTACAGGTAAATATGAAGATGTATTTGACACCTAATTTCTCCTTGATCCTCATGACAATTTAAATCAATCATGTTTGAATACCATAGCATTGGGTACAGAAAATTATTTTTTACCCCAACAAGTGAATGCTGCTACTTCATTCATGGAGCATTTGTTTTTACCCCAGGGTGAAGAGGGGCACTGCCAGATAGATAACTCATGTCCTCTACATTTCACATTGTCCAGCCATTTTGGATCAGGATCCAGCCTTGATGATTCGTCTGTAATGGAAGAACTAAGATTTCCACATCCTAATTCTTGACAGATCATGGTAGTAGTGGTCTTATCCATGCCATTAGCACATACGCTGCCCCAAGAATTGTTATAGAAAACCTGAAGTTGTCCAGAGCAGCCATTTGTTAACCTCAGGACCTTGAATTCTATCAAAGAATTAAATAAAAAAAACAGAAACAATAAAAGTGGTTTTAATAGAACACATAATTAAAAGCTTTTTTATGTTTATATGTGACTCTGTGGCTACATCTGTAAGGTCAAGGATCTTGTGAGTAACAATTCCTAGTAGCTGGTAGCAAATGTCAACAACAGGCAAAGAATTTACACAGAGCCGTTCCAATGCCTTATTTTAATATACTTCTGAATCCATAAAGAATACACCAGTAGCAATGATAAAAGAAACAATGTAAGAAGGTACCACCCCCTGTTTCTACCCACACTCTTTGTCCCAATCAGGCACCATCACAAATATTAAAAAGTCTGAAGTGGCCCTAATTGAAGGTGTTCATAAGAAATGTAATGATGTAATGTCGTACTTCATGAAGTAGAAGTACATAATAAACAAGAAAGGTTGCATCAAATATTTGAAATATTGAAATATATGGTTAACGTTACATATTTAAACTCTAAATATTCTCAATTGTAATAGACATTTGATATTTTTTTCCATCTGACAGAGGACCATAGAGGGCTAGTCCCTTGGTTAAGGATCCCAAATTGAAAATAACACCATTTTCATAATCACATACCTAGGAATAGTCTGAAACGATAACCCACATGTTTATGTTTGAAAGTTGTCATTTTTAACCTTCTGAGATAACGGGCCAGGACCACAGTAAAAAATCAAATAACAAAAATATATTTGTGATCAGCAACTTTGAAATAGCATAAAATGAAATTCCACAATCCTATATTACTGATCACCATTTTTTGAAGTTTTGTGGAAAAGAGTAATTTTGACCCCTGGTACCTAATTCAGAGGTAAACCCCTGGGGTCACTTGATGTGGCATGCACTACTTCAAGTCCTCCTTACATTTCTGCTGAAAGCACCTGTTGGTTTACTCTTTATCATAAGGGTGTCATTTCCTGCACAGACTATGGTCCAAAATAGCTTATAAATTAGGGTTTTTCATGTGTAGATGGACAAAAATAGGGAGAAACCCCAAAAAGCTCAATGTTGTGCATAACTAGATATTAAGAAGAGTTGAACGGTATATCATATGGGAGGGTTTTGACTTATCTGTAAGTGTTTTCAAAGCATACTGTATATAAGTAATTCTTATGAACACAATAAGAAGAGTAATATCAACATAAAAGTTGAAACAATGAATAACAAAACTGCAATATGAAGTTTTTTCTAACCTCAACCAGAATAATATCTGAAGTGACATTCTACATGTTTATGCGTTACTCATATTCAAAAAAGACTTAGGGATTATTGAAAACTCATTCTAATCTCTTTTTCATAGAAACTCTTTTCTAAACCTTTTGCAAACTGACTATATATGTGCTCTGGGAGAGTCTGCAAGGCTTACTGTTAGCAGATCAAAGGTCAAACAGATACAAGTAACCAAAGGTGGCACTCACAATTAAAAGCCTGTGGAATTATTTTTGCCAAACAAAGCTGGTGTCTTTGACAACTGGCTAGTACGATATATAGATACTACAGTACATATTATTGAAAATAATAATAACTTAGAAAACATGACAGTTTAAGATTCAGAGTTCTGGATAAAGAACACAAATCAATCAAAATTAAGAAGTTAAACTGTACATGGGGATTGCATTACTGATTCATATTCAGTCTAGATTATTTTTAACAACTCTTAAGTATTGTCATAAACGACAACTGTTTTACCTGTACAGTTCACTCCCACATCCTCCTTATGCTTACAGTCATGCTGCCCCCAAGTTTGATGTCCACAGTTCTGCAGTGATGATTCATTCCCCTGACAATGCACTTCATCCAGCCAAATGTATCCACTTCCTGGTCCATATGAGACTGATGTTAAGATATTTGGAGCCGCCTCACATTGCAGCTGACGACAAACTACATTGGCATCTGGTATGTCCCAGGAGTCATCGCACACTGTCCCCCAGGATCCATTGTGGAAAATCTCCAGTCTTCCATCACAAATACCTCTTCCATCAACAAGCCTAAGGGCAAAGTAATCTGAAGAGGAGAAATATGAGACAATAATTTGACAAACAGATCCTAATTAAAATTAACATTTTTTTTTTTAAACTTTATTAATCCTGAAGGAAATTACTTAGCTTTTCGCATACCCCTTGGGGTCAGAGTGCAGGGTCAGCCACTGTACAGCACCCCTGGAGCAATTACAGGTTAAGGGCCTTGCTCAAGGGCCTAGCAGAGTAGGATCTCTTTTTGGCAGTGACGGGGATTCGAACTGGCAACCATGTGATTAGAGATTAATGTAAGCAGTGTATCTGGAAATATTTTTCATGCTTTAATACCAAAAACATAACATTCAGAATCCCAGTTTTTTTATTAATTTTAATTAAAAGCAAATAACAATCCATACAATCAAATCAAACTTAACAAAACTAAAATTCAACCCCCACCCCAAAGAAAGAGAGAAGAGCCAGTCGACAAAGCAAATCTTTGGAGCAGCAAGGAAGGATGAGCTTATTCTAAAATGTTATTGATTAGATCCTGCCATTTTTTTAAATTACTTGTGATCTTGATTATAAATAAACATCCAGTCTGTCATCATGAGTATACAAATGCCGTTCTAGCCTTTGTAGCAGAAATTCCTTAAAGCTAAAGAGGAATTACTGTTTTTTTTCTCTCACAAAGCCAAAACAATTAGCCCAGGAGAAAAGAGAAAGGAATTGCTAATGTTTACAAAGAGTCTTTTTTGTCAGTTTAGACCTATCATAAATGAATTTGACTGCCTTTATTACAGGACATTTCTCTTAACAGAAAGAAAAGCTGAGAAAATATGTGTAAAAACTGAAAACCTCCTCTATTTTTTGTAATAATGTTTAAAATTTAAATAATAGAATTATATGATGAAGCACAATATAACATTTTCAGAGTTTCCACTAAGACACAACAAGAATTTTGGCATAAATATTACCCATCAATAATTCTGTACAGTAACAGTAAAATTAACACCATCAAGTAAAAGTAAATTGCTATAATTTAGTAATTGACAGCAAATTTTAAACACCTAATCAGAGGAAATGAACTGGATGGAAACTCAAAAGAGGTAAAGGGCCAGATGAGGAAAAATAAGACATTGTTGATAGAGAGGGCAGGTGAAATTTTCATAACACAAAGCTATCAGAAAACCATTTATAATCTATTTAAAAAAAACTGCAACTGGGAGAAGTAATGGAATTTTAGAATTTTAGTTTCAATATGGTATAATATTCTAGGTACTCTTCCTAAATACACCCAATGCAGATTCTAAAAATCTCTTTCATTATGTAATAAAAAAACAGCATGTGGCTTATCAACTTTAGGAAATCAAATCAAATATCCCCCTTTTTGGAACCATAATTTGGATATATGTTCTTTTAAAAACAATACATTTTGGATTAGTATTAAAACTAAAAAGCACAGAAAGCTATTTAATGTAAAGCAAGAAATTCAGATGACCAGTTAAAAATATATTTATTACATACAGAAGGCTTCATGTTTCCAATATTTAATCTAACATTATTCAATTTTCAGCAAACAAAACAATAAATGTCTTTTTTATCACATTTTGCAATTAATTCCCTTCTGGATGCTACTGTGATGTACATTTACTGGTAACTTTTTTTTGACACTCATTGTTCTCTTTTACATTTGCAGATCTTTTCATGAAAATGTCATTTCAGTGTTTGAAAACTACTGCCTCGCCATTCTTATCCTCTTGAACATGCTTTTAATTATCTATCTGAAAAGGGTTGCAATTCTTATCAATGTAAAAAAAGTCACTAAGACATTGATCAGTGAATCTGCACTATCATTTATAGTAATAAATGCAGTCCAGTAATTTTGTAGTTTTTACCTTTTCCAAAAGCTTTTTACATTGGCATTGCTTTATTCATTTTGGATTCTTCTGTCTATTTTGTCTGGCTCTGTGTTTTTGAACTTTTTCATATTACATTATTTCCTACAGACAATGACGTATTATACTGCACCCAGCCTCTGTTCTATCATAGACTTTGTTTCTGCTATTGCTTACAAAGTTTAATTGATTCTGCTTTTAACAGATGTCTTGGAGCATCGAGGAAGGAAAGGGAGACACAGACATAAAGAGAGAGAGTCATATATATTGTAACCTATGCCCATATTGTCACTGTGAGACCATACTGAACTCATTACAAGTGATACTGTTCAGCAATGGGAAATTTAAAAAATTGCTGAAGGTAAACAAAAATCTTAAAGAGTTTAACTATAAAATATAAAAAATTGAATAATGCCAATTATTGTAGATGCTGGAGCTTTAAAGGTCTAAATTTTAAACTAAAAAAAATGTTATGTTCAGGTTAAAAATAACGTTTTTCATTTGATTCAATTAATAGTAAGTTAAATGCTTTGAAAATTCAGACTAAAAACAGATAAAGAAATAGGTAGGGGAACTTTAGTTCACATCAACACTGCAACTTATCAATGTCTCTTCAGAATGGAGAGTGCTCTCAGTCTAGCAGCCAGATTTCAGTAACACTCAGGGATTCAGATTCAGGGATCCTTGGATACTGGTTTCTAACAATGCTTATGTTGTCTTGAAAGACAGTAACCTGTCAAGGTGAGTTCACCCTAAGAGCACAAGTGAAAAGGAGCAAATGAAAATGTGATTAAACATCTCTCAAAGTGTTTTATATATCATGAGGAATGAAGGTCCATAAATGTTTGGTGCTCTGTCACTTTGTTCCTGAAAACAACTGTTAGTGGAACTAACCTTTTTAGAAATTTCAGTCCCGTTTGAAATCATGATCTGTAGGACTAGGAGCCGTGGGACTACAGTAGCAGGATTTTTTAGCTCTCAGTGATTCTTTGATAAAGTATATGCCCCTAATGTGTCCGAGTTCCTCAGAGTTCCTGCTATCATTGAGCACATAAAAAGATTTTGATAGTGTGGGCTTGGATCATATTACTACTGGGTGTGTTCGGGCCCAGTAACCTCTGTTCATATACAATACTCTTTCTGAGTATCACACGTTAGAACTTAAAAACACAGTGTTGTTCATTATCACCAATACATTTTGCAGTTATTAGCATATTACTAACTGTTTGTATTTAGAAATAGGTTAGAGATTTAGAACTGAACAAACAATATCTGTTTATACTGATGACATGGTCCTATTAATAAAAACTCCAAACTCATCATTACCTTTTGTACCGCTTGGGTCACTGACTTGCACGAGAGACAAGAAGATGAGTCCAGGTTTTCAAGGAAAATAAAGTTACTTTATTACTGTATAGAGAAAGCAGGTACAGTCTCATTCAGAATAGGAGCTGTTAGGAACCACAGCACAGTCGATTGTCCTGCTTTGGCTGCCATCTTCAAATTAGAAGAACATTAAAAGCTGGGAATCACCACTGACTGGAGAAAATGGATCAGGAGAGTGCGAGGAAGAACAGATTAAAAGCCCGGTGTTAAATGTTAAATAAAAAAAAATAAGGACACAGTGAAAAAAAGGTTGAACTGCCCACTTCAATTTTGTAGTTTATTTTTTCATTTGTGCAGAATGTCATAAACTTAATTTTAAAATCAATGTTTAATTTATCAGAATATCTCAGATCCCCTCGTAACTAAAGTGGCAGTATAAATGCTTTGTATTCTATGTATTCTTCTATGTGCTCTATGTGTGTGAAGCACTATGTTCTTCTTAAACAGGCTTTCTCTTACGTCGACAGGACACATAATACATTACATTCATGATATTACAGCTCTCTGAACAATTTAAACACCAAGATGTATACTTGATATCATTTTCATGATGAAATAAATTAAAGCATGCATTAAACATGGGGGCACGGTGGCGCAGTGGTAGTGATGAGCTGGCGCCCTGTCCAGAGATTGCTCCATGCCTCCTGCAAGATGCTTGCTGGGACATGCGCAACGCTCAATGAAATAATTTATTGCAACAGTACTGTCTCTTTCAAATGTACCAACCCCCAATTCCTGTTCTTCCTTTTCTTTCTCCACGTAACCAATTGCCACACAATAAGCTCTGTAATAAATGTCAAGTCATCTATAAGTTTAAAATGGAAATTCTTCAAAACTTTTAAGGAACATTGAAATATCTTTCTTTAATTATTCCATCCATCTATCCATGCAGGGGCGCGGCAGTCCCAGCAAGCATACAGCGCAAGGCAGGAACAATCCCTGGACAGGGTGCCAGCTCAGCGCTACTGTTGCACCACCGTGCCTACACGTTTAATTATTAACAGTATACATTATTTAAATTAAGTCAAAAATATATCTGTATAATGTAATATACATACTTCAATGCATTTTATCTTAAAAATGATATCAAGAGTTCCAAGAACATAGCTTTTGGAAATCTAAATCAATTTAGAAGCAAGTCATCATCATCTGTAAATATGCGCTCTCCTCAGTGGAATTGAATTCCTTTATTGTTATTGAGATTCAATATGCAAATCCTCCATAAACTTATTTTCTTGTAAAATGATAAAATAACAATAATAATAATACGATAAAAACAATGGAAAATATACAATGTGAGATATGGCCGGCTATTTATCCCGGCCAATACCCCCAGGTCGGCAGATGGGGCCCTCCTTGCAGCATGGAGGTACCCCGAATGCCAGCAGGGAATTATGGAAAGTGGACTTTTAATGCACAGCCCTGCTGGATACCACGGGGGCCGCCAGGAGTCGCTGCAGGGAGGCCCAGGGATTGTTATTTGCACCATAACCCGGAAGTGCATCTTAATCACAGCGACACAAGGAATGACGTGCTTCCGGGGTGAAGAAAGAAGGATTTTTATCTGACCCGGAAGTGTTCCAGGTCACATGGACAGAGAGGGCGAAACACTTCCGGGTCAATGACTATAAAAGGATTGTGGGAAATCCCAGATGGCGAGCTGAGTTGGGAGGCAGGGTGGCTAAGCGTTTGGGAGTGGAGGATTGTTTATTTGATTATTGATATATTGGAGTATAGTGGAGTGGAGGGTGCTTTGTGAACATTATTGTCCTAATAAATATTATATTTGGACTTTTATCTGGTGTCTGACGTCTGGTCTGAGGATTCAAGGGGTCGACAGTGCCTCTATTTGTCACAACAATATGAAAGCATATGCACAGTATACATGTGCATATAGTGTGAATGGTTCATAAAGTGGCTCAGGTTATTCAATATTACAACTGTAGTGCAAGTTTATAGTGAGGTAATTGTAATTCTAAGTACAAACAGTTCTACTGGGAGCACTTGATGGACTGATTGAATGCATTTAAAGCTCTTGTGATGAAACTGTTTCTGAACCACAAGGTCCCTACAGGAAAGGCTTTGAAGCATTTGCCGAATGGGAGATGCTCAAATAGACTGTGAGCATAGCTGGAATAGCGTGTGATATAAATCTTCTCTGAAGCTGTATCCCGATAATCCTCTGCACTCTCGACAATACACACCATTGTTTTCCAATCATCTGCTGTACAGCTATGATTCCACACTCAGATACAGTGGGTTAATGTACTCTGAGTGGTGCACTGAAAGTAACAATGCTAAAGCAGCTATGGTATTTGGAATAGTTTGGCCATTCCATGGACCATTATATTATTAGAGATTGATTACAATCATGGACCTTAAATTTATAAACGATATGCGGTTAATTTCAGCGTATTTGATAATCTAACAGTAGCACTGCTTTCATGCTAGGTGCTGCCAGTTTGTAAAACTGAGCAGAAAACGTGCATACGCAATGGATTGTGCTGGCGTGAGAATGTGCGTGGCTTTACGCGAAATTTAGTTTTAATACATTACAATGTGAGCGTGGAAACAGGCGTACGCAACATTTTTGTGTGTACACATCATTTATACATGACACCCCTTGTCACAATACAGTAAACCCTCACCTATCGCGGGGGTTACGTTCCAGAGCCCCCCGCGATAGGTGAAAATCCGCGAAGTAGCGACCTATATTTATTTTATTATTTATACATTTTTTAAGGCTTTATAAACCCTTCCCACACTCTTATAACCCTTTCTCACTCTCTTGTTAACCTTTCCCACGCTCTTATAAACACTTCCTATGCTCTTAAACACTTTCTACATTCTTAAACACCTCAGACCAACACTGCACACTGCACGCAGCGATCAGACGTCAATGTGTCTGCACTCGCTTTGTGAAGGGGGGCAGCTGAACTCACTCTGAGCAGAAATGGACTTTGTGCTGCTTCTGCCAAAATGCCTGCTTGTCGCTCTGCGCGTTCGGAAGGAGGAGGAGGAGTGTGTGTGTGTGTGTGTGTGAGAGCTGAACGTACCTTCGCTCAAACCCCCCCTCCCCGAAAGCGCAGTACGCTCCTGCCACTTCGCATTGTCAAGGGGGTGGGGAGCTGAATGAACGCTAAGGAGAAGTGGACTTTGTGCTGGCTTTGTGCTGCTTGTCGCTCTGCGTGTCAATAATTTAAAAGCCTGTACATCACCAATTTTCCTGTCTCACTGTCTTGTCTTGCGTGAAGTTAAAATGTTTTATAATAGTGAGATGTTACTCATATCCTTAGCCCGACATCCACATATCATATGTGTTGTGTTAACAAAGTGTGTTTTATAAGTTTACATGTGTTTAAAGCATGTGGGATGGGTATTTTAAGGCTTAAACTATAAAAATGTTTATTTATATGGTCTTTCTATATCGCGGATTTTCTCCTGTTGCTGATGGGTCCGGAACATAACTTCCGTGATAAGCGGGCAATCACTTGTATTTAAAAACCCGCGAAGTCGTGAATACGCGAAAAGTGAACTGCAAAATAGCGAGGGATTACTGTACTATATGTATTCTCCCTGTATTCGTTACAATGAAATTTCTGTTATAACAAAATATTTTTATGGTCCTGTGACTTTTGTTATAACAAGATTCCACCTGTATCTATTTAATGAGCTTCTGCAAAGCACCAAATTTCCCCCTGAGAACAAAATAAGGGCTGTCCATCTATTTACAGATGTATTGCCAATGAAAGATGCTCCAGTAGCATTTCTTCAAACATTTTGGCTAAATGTCTGAAAGTACTTAATATTGTGACAGAGAGAAGATGTGCAGAATTTTTCATAATGGCCATTAGTTTTGTCTTTTTTCTCTCATTTGCTACTACTTCCAGGGAGTCAAAACTGAATTCTATAAATGAACCTGCCTTTTTAATATAGTCAAACAGTAAGCCTTTGAATCTCAATTCTGACATTAATGTAACACATGCACAATTGACATATGTAGTGGTCTAAACAGGAGTTTTCTATAAAACTCCAGGCAGACACAATAAGTCACAACACTAGCATGATTTCAGGTTGTTTATAGCTCATCCTTTACATCAGTTCATTACCCTTCTAACATTTTTGTTGAATCAAGTAACTGACCAAGCACTGTCATCCTTTTTAATTAATTGCGGGATTAGATAAAATCAATATTATTGGGAAGAGAGTTTCTTAGAAATAGATGACCAATCATGTAACTGCACGATTTTACTATGTCACCCATATTTAGACAGTACTCTCCACTGCAGTCCATTTTCTCCTCGATATATACTGTAATAATTGTTTTATTTGTCAGTTCAGCAGCTCTAACTCTGCTTCATTTTCATGAAAGAGATACAATGACTCTTACCAGTGCAGGCAACCGCAGCATCAATGTTTTTTCTACATTCATCTTCCTGTGGATGGCTGCAGTTCCCCAGATGTTTTTCATTCCCAAGACATTCAAAGCCTTTTAGACACAAAGTTCTGTTTCTTTTCATGTACTCTGAGGAATTTGGTGTTTGAGTCCTAGAACCGCACTGAAGTTGTCGACATACAACTGAGGCATCTCTATCACTCCAGGATTGTGTAGCCACTTTCACCCAGATCCCATTGTAATAAACTTCTACCCATCCTTCACAGCGGCTAGGACCACCATACAGTCTGACACCAAAATTCTGGACTAGACACAGTGAAAACAAAGAAAACGGTGTTAAGATCTGAGGAACTGAAGAAAATAAAGCAATCTTGAGTATAAAAACATTGCACTGCATTTACTTGTTATCCTCCTGTTCCTTCATATTTTCAAGAAGTAACTAATCACAATATAAGATTATACTGTAATAAATTAAAAAACAACTGTCAAATACAGTATTCTAGTTGTTTCCACTACCAGCATTTCATCTTCTTGGTATCTCTGCTCTGGAAGTTCCATCCATCCACCCATTATCCATCCCGCTATATCCTAACACAGGGTCACTGGGGACTTCTGCTGAAACCAAACCCAGCCAACACAGGGTGCAAGGCAGGAAACAAACACCGGGCAGGGCGCCAGCCCACCTCAGGGCACATACACACACACCAAGCACACACTAGGGACAATTTAGGATCGCCAATGCACCTAACCTGCATGTCTTTGGACTGTGGAAGGAAACTGGAGTACCCGGAGAAAACCCACGCAGACACGAGGAGAACATGCAAACTCCACACAGGGAGGACCCAGGAAGCGAATCCAGGTCTCCTTACTGCGAGGCAATAGTACCACTGCACCACCGTGCTGCCGCGCTCTGGAAGTTATGCTTGCTTATTTTATAATATTTCAAACTCACTTATTCCAACTCAGGGTCTTGGGAGAGTTATCCCAGCAGCACTCAGTACAAAGCAGGAAACATCCTTGGATAGGGTGTCAGTGAATCACAGCGCTAACTCATGCACCCACCCACACTAAACCAGTTTAGAATTGCCATTAAATCTAACCTTCATGTCTTTGTGAATCTGGGAGGAAAACTAAAGTACCCAGAGGAAAATCCATGCAAACATGGACATCCCTAACACTACAAGGATAACAACCAGACAAAGATTTTAGCCCAGCACACTGGATCTAAACAGCAGCAGCATTAGCTAATAAGCTACCATACTATCACCAATTCAGGCCTACAGTTAACTGTACAAAAAATATTAAAATTACACACTTAGAATTGTCAAAATATATACATTTTTCAACAAACAATGATTTTTAGGCTCTGCCAATGATAGAATGGATTCCTGTAACTTAATTCCAAAAATTCTTATGTTGAATTGATTCTACTGTGGATTGACTTAATTTTCATGCCAAAATGTTTTTGCTCTTTATTTGTATTTCTGTAAATCACCTTGTATATGTGTATACTGTATGTGGTTGTATTAAATCTACTATTAGTCCACAGAATGTTAGAAACACTCACCAGAACAAATAATTCCAGCATCATTCCTATGTGTGCACTCCTCCCTCCCATAATCAAGAACTGGGCACTTCGTCAGGTCAGCTTCATTGCCCTCACATTGAAGATTATCTCTCCAGATTTCACCATGTCCTTCTCCAAACCTGGCCTGTCCAGGGGCTTTAATTGCATATCCACAGCCTATCTGGTTGCAGAAAACATTGGCATCCTGCAAGTCCCAATAGTGGTCACAGACTGTCCCCCACTGCCCGTTGTAGTAAAATTCAACTCGACCAGAACAGGAGTTGGAGCCATTTACCAGTCTGTAAGCTGTGCAAAAATTAGGAAAGAAAGAACAGTTAGGCAAACAGTGTAGTAGGAAACATATATAAACTGATTTCTCATTAAAAAAAATCAAAAAAGCCAGATTGCCTCATTATCTTAGGAGGAAAATATCAAAGATTCAGAGCATTAACAGTATAGTGGGTTTCAGTCTATACATTTTCAAGAAGATTTTCTCCATTACCAAATGAACAGAATATACTGTACATTCAGATATATACATTGATATATATATATTGGTTAAGATGTACAGCAAATTATTTATTGAAACCAATGTTTTTAATGCGCAACATGAGTTTTACAAATTAAAATTTCTGTTGGCAAATTAAGGGTGGAAATGCTAGATCACTAGAAGAAGACACATTCAAAAAAGTAAATAGTGTTTAATGACTTGTACTTTAACTTAATGCACCAAACATACATACACCTTGATCCTTTCTTTACATTATTTTCACACCTCAGGAGTCAAGATTATACAGAGAAATCTTATTTAAAATCTATTTGTTTTTTGGTTTTTTTGATGATCCTTTCTTTCATGATTGATCATGTACTCATCCAAAGAAGAGTTAGTAGTTATTAACTGATCAAAAGCCACATTTTCACTTCAGTCATTCTTTATTAGCAGTGTTTCACTTAAGTGCACTTTAGGTCAGCAAGAGGAAAGAGTCTGTTTTGCTGGCCTCCCGCCCTACAATACTTTGACTGAAGCAAACAACCTCTGAACCTGCAGTTGTGGGATGTTATCTCAGTTCTGACTGATTTGCTGGATGCTGGCAGGCACAGGGGAAAATCTCTGGATGTTGCAATCCAGGGTATCTCAAAGGGTTTCTATGAGATTATGGTCAGGACAGAAGGCAGGCTCAGGAAACACCTCTACACCAGCAATCTTTCTAGAGGACAGTTGTTTGCTAAAGCAACAATGCACAGCCTGCTTTTTTCTGGCTATGGGGTCATTTATGCATACCATTAACACATTACTAACATCTACTCTAAAAACTACAGTCAAACAACAAACAGAAAAAACTAAATTCATGTAACAAGTACAACATTCAACATAAGCAATTTACTATCAATAAGAGCAGATGACTAAAATAATAATATAAATCCTTAATGAAAAACAGGTTTATAAACCTTTAAGTGTAATTATGAATTAATCATTAAAATGAAAAATGAAGTCTTATCTCAAACCCGACTGTGGACACAGCACAGAACTCGAAATCAAATGATTTTACATTATGGTTTAATAATTGATATACAATCCAGTGGACTCTTAAAACTGTAAAATACACTAGAAATGTCTGTGTTTTTCTTTTCTTACACTTATGTGCATATTACATTAATATTTTTGTTATTTGTTTTTATTGATAGTGAATTGCTTATGTTTCATTTTATATTTGTTACAGGCATCTGCTTTTTCTGCTGTACAATCAGAAATCAATTGTCTAGTTGGTGATGTGGACATCCTTCCTGTCAGCAGTTTGGTCAGGAGTATGGGTGGTAAATATAAAACAATGTCTCAGATAGATCAGTCTATTATGTCTTTTCTGCCCAGGTGGGGGTTTTGGACAGATATTGAACAATCATTTTCTAACCTGCTTTAACCTTCCTGTATGTCTAATCATTTTCCTCTGATGATGCCTGATAGGTTGCTGAAAGCTTAGGAATAAAAAATGATTTTAAGATACCTGATGCATTTTCTCCCTTTGTGGATCACTAGCTACAAATATGCAAACCATATTACAGATTTTTGCTTCCATATATATATTGTGAAGAGGAGTGCTGAACGTACCCCTAGAAGACATGGTCGCTCCTCTGAAACCCCCTCTTAAACAGCGATACAATGGGAAACAAATAGTTTTTTTACCTCCTCTTTTCTCAATTAGGTCTGCTGCTGCTGTGCCGCATGGGGCTTAAGACATTTAAAAGCCTGAATAGAATCCTTTTGTCTTATTGCCTTGTCTCACTTCTCCCCCAGATATCCTCTACTTTATGCTTTATTATGCTTTTTACAAATAAAGTTTATGCTTCTTGAAACCCTGTGCAACTGTGTAACCCAAGCATGACAATATATATATATATATACATACAGTGGTACCTCGATATACATTCTTAATCCATTCCAGATCCTTTGACTTATACTAAACAGGACGTATACCAAATGAATTTTTCCCGTAAGAAATAATGTAAAGGGAAAATGATTAATCCGTTCCCATGAAAAAAAATCCTATTGTTATGGCATATTATACATTGATGAGGTTATAAAATAATTTAAACACTGCTTAATACTAAAATACATAAATACAAAAGCAACTAAATGAAATAAATGAAAATTTAACCTCACTTTACTTTTTAATAACATCTTTGTTTTTCACAATCGTAGATACCATCATTCTCGGCATATGATATGCAGCAGCCAAGTCCCACATACGCATGCCACCTTCATTCTTTCAACAATCAATTCAAATTTAAGCGAAAAAACACAAAATCATGTGAAAATTCACATAGAGTTATAACGCGGGTTGTTCACTGAATGCTAGTAACTGGCGTACTGACGCTCATGGGCAGTCGTGGCTTTGTCTCGAGAGAGGTAAACAAGGGTAGTGCGCGGTGTTCTAGCACGCGAGTCGTATTCCAAACAAAGGTCGTATACCAAGCAAAATTTTTCGCGTCCAAACAGGACATATACCAAGTTGGACTTATTCCAAAGCGGACTTATACCAAGGTATCACTGTATATATATATATTAAGGCAATATATAGCAAAAAATTATGTGGGGGGGTGTGGGGAGGTGGCTAAGTCAGCGTGATCAGAAGGGGGGTGGGGGGGTACTGGGTGTAGATCACGAAACGCAGTTTATAGCATTCCATGCAGTTCTATACATAGAACAAACATAAAAAAAAATCGCAACACGTATACAGGAACATCGCAACGGCGTCAGAAGAAAGGACTCATGATCACTGATCTACATGCATACTAAATCAACAGGACATACATTTAACTGGGACAATGTACAAGTAAAGTTTAAGGCCAGTACTAAAAGTGCCAGAGAGCTGGCCAGATCTTGGCTATCAAATGAGAACGCCATCAACAGACACTTGGACATAGATCCAGCATATGCAAACTTAAGAAGAACATGTTCATAATAAACAAAACTTTACACCCAATACCCCCCCACCCCCCGATCACACTGACTTAGCCACCTCCCCGCACCCCACCCCACGTAATTTTTTGCTATATATTGCCTTTGATTCTTGTAAGCCTAAGCATTATCCTCTAATGAAGGCCCCTGGCAGGGGTTGAAAGCTCAGGAATAAAAACTACTTTATGATATGTGATTCATTTTTTTCTCCCTTTGTGGATCTCCAGCTGCAAATATATATATATACAGTGGTGTGAAAAACTATTTGCCCCCTTCCTGATTTCTTATTCTTTTGCATGTTTGTCACACAAAATGTTTCTGATCATCAAACACATTTAACCATTAGTCAAATATAACACAAGTAAACACAAAATGCAGTTTGTAAATGGTGGTTTTTATTATTTAGGGAGAAAAAAAAATCCAAACCTACATGGCCCTGTGTGAAAAAGTAATTGCCCCCTGAACCTAATAACTGGTTGGGCCACCCTTAGCAGCAATAACTGCAATCAAGCGTTTGCGATAACTTGCACTGAGTCTTTTACAGCGCTCTGGAGGAATTTTGGCCCACTCATCTTTGCAAAATTGTTGTAATTCAGCTTTATTTGAGGGTTTTCTAGCATGAACCGCCTTTTTAAGGTCATGCCATAGCATCTCAATTGGATTCAGGTCAGGACTTTGACTAGGCCACTCCAAAGTCTTCATTTTGTTTTTCTTCAGCCATTCAGAGGTGGATTTGCTGGTGTGTTTTGGGTCATTGTCCTGTTGCAGCACCCAAGATCGCTTCAGCTTGAGTTGACGAACAGATGGCCGGACATTCTCCTTCAGGATTTTTTGGTAGACAGTAGAATTCATGGTTCCATCTATCACAGCAAGCCTTCCAGGTCCTGAAGCAGCAAAACAACCCCAGACCATCACACTACCACCACCATATTTTACTGTTGGTATGATGTTCTTTTTCTGAAATGCTGTGTTCCTTTTACGCCAGATGTAATGGGACATTTGCCTTCCAAAAAGTTCAACTTTTGACTCATCAGTCCACAAGGTATTTTCCCAAAAGTCTTGGCAATCATTGAGATGTTTCTTAGCAAAATTGAGATGAGCCCTAATGTTGTTTTTGCTTAACAGTGGTTTGCGTCTTGGAAATCTGCCATGCAGGCCGTTTTTGCCCAGTCTCTTTCTTATGGTGGAGTCGTGAACACTGACCTTAATTGAGGCAAGTGAGGCCTGCAGTTCTTTAGACGTTGTCCTGGGGTCTTTTGTGATCTCTCGGATGAGTCGTCTCTGTGCTCTTGGGGTAATTTTGCTCGGCCGGCCACTCCTGGGAAGGTTCACCACTGTTCCATGTTTTTGCCATTTGTGGATAATGGCTTTCACTGTGGTTCGCTGGAGTCCCAAAGCTTTAGAAATGGCTTTATAACCTTTACCAGACTGATAGATCTCAATTACTTCTGTTCTCATTTGTTCCTGAATTTCTTTGGATCTTGGCATGATGTCTAGCTTTTGAGGTGCTTTTGGTCTACTTCTCTGTGTCAGGCAGCTCCTATTTAAGTGATTTCTTGATTGAAACAGGTGTGGCAGTAATCAGGCCTGGGGGTGGCTACGGAAATTGAACTCAGGTGTGATACACCACAGTTAGATTATTTTTTAACAAGGGGGCAATTACTTTTTCACACAGGGCCATGTAGGTTTGGATTTTTTTTCTCCCTAAATAATAAACACCATCATTTAAAAACTGCATTTTGTGTTTACTTGTGTTATATTTGACTAATGGTTAAATGTGTTTGATGATCAGAAACATTTTGTGTGACAAACATGCAAAAGAATAAGAAATCAGGAAGGGGGCAAATAGTTTTTCACACCACTGTATATATATATATATATATATATATACATACAATACATTCAATATGTATATATATACTGTATATATATATATATATATACATATACCTCCTACAGCAGAAAAAGATAGGAGCATTGCTGAATTATTTGAGTAATTATAGGCATTGCCAAAGGCAGAACAGATAATTTATCAGCCAACCTAGATCTACTGCATCATCATCTATGCTATATTTTGATATTTGTATTATGTAAATGTTGAAAGAAAGAGAAATTTTGCTGGAAAGAAATGCAGTGCTAGATTTTCACAAAGCTGTTTTTGCTTCAGGCAGCCTCTTTTCAAAAACTGTCATTAGCCCACTGTGACCCAATTAATTTGTGATTCAAAATGTCTTTGTCTTGTATAAAAAACAGTACTAGCATTCAATGAATTATTTGATGCTTCCCGAGCAAATTGTACTATTAGGCTTTCTAGATCTATCTGGAATCATTATTTTATTGCCAAAATGATACAAAATCTAGTACAATAGGGCAATGGGAGATCAAAACTGTCTATAGGCACTACATAACATAATATTGCCAATACACTAGATTTTGTGAGTTTATTTTAAAAGACTGCATTTTTATGCTCAATCTAGCAAAGAAAAAAAAAAACAACTTACGAACACAAACAATGCCCACATGATTCCTTCTGGTGCAACTGTCTGCTGTGCTGTTAGGGGATATACAGTTAATAATTTGAGTTTCATCTCCAACACACTGGACTTTTCTTAGCAAAACTGAATCACTTCCTTGACCAAACATGCCTCCGCCAAATTGTTTTGGAGCTCCACATTTAAGCTCCCGGCAGACTACCTCTGCAGCCATCTGATCAAAGTTAGCTTCACAGACACTCTGATGAAACACTTCCAGTCTTCCAGAGCATGGACTGCTGCCATTTAGCAAAATCATTCCTGTAAATAAAAATAAAAAAATTAGACCTACTAGTATAAGAAACAAGAAAAGGTGTATCAGAGAAACACTATGCAACACCTGCAACATAACATTTACTGCTGTCCAGGTACGTCCAACTTAGTTATAACACAATAGGAAGATTTTCTTCACATACAACTTAACAAATGCAATTGTTTCAAATACTATTTAAAATAATTATGTATGTTTAAATTAATAATCTTATACTTTATTATATTAACATTATTTTTATAACTAGTTGTGCTTGCAATAATAATAATAACCAATAATTTTAAAAGCACTTATAAGATGATTTTTTGTGTAAGCATTATCATTTTTTATGCAGCAAAATACATTTTAAATAATTAAGCCAAGTAACCACGGTACAGAAGTTATATAATCCTGAGACCAATAGACCTGTTGTATGTTTCAGTGCTTTGGGATTTCAAAGGACTGAACCATTAAATGTGTGCTCTGTTGTATAAGATAAGGAGCATGTGAACACATTGAAATAACTCGGGTAGAACCAAGTTAACTGTATATGTGGCACTTTTTGGCTTATCGGTACTTTCTGTACTTCTCTAATCTTATCAAATCGATATGTCAAAGTGAAGACCACTGTGGAAATGGGCTGTATTTGGTACCAATTATTTATAAAATCATCTTAAATTGATTGTTCAGTTTACTTTGGTTGTCTTACCCGGAACATCATTAATTACCTGGCAACATTGCAGCAGCTTTCATGGAACTTAAGAAAGATTGATTCAAAGGCTCTGTTCCAATTCACAATATTTCATTCAAAAAAGGGCTTTGAACATGGAGGGTAGCATCTTAAGTGTTGCCCACTTTTGAACAGGCTCTCTGGCTACATTACAGGATGTGTTTTCACAGTGTACCTCCATTATAGCAAAGAAATTTGACTTACACAATTCAGCATGTACTGGGTCAGCCTTTTAGCAGACAAACTGCAGCGAGAAGGTATGTGTAGTGGAATTCTTAAGTGTTTCTTTAATGCCAAGTATATAATTAGTATATTTAATAGTACCTACGGTTTAGAAAATAAGCACTACAATAATGATTGATTGGAATTAAGCATCTGAGTAACAGCAACTATGAATAACAACACCAGAGTGTGTTCTCAGTTTTTTTCCAAGACCTGTGCAATGTGTTACTCCAAATAGAAGAAGATGAGGAAAAAAAAATGAATGCATATTTACATATAATTTTATGAACTAAGCCAAGGGCACCTTTATAAGAATTCCAAGATTGAAAATGAAGCACTGAAAAATGCTAACTTTGATCACTATGCCACTTTATAGCTCAGGCTGTGCTATAGTATGTGACACAGGAAAAAGATGGTGAAAACCAAATTCCTTGTGGTCACACCGGGGAACCACATGTGGCCAGTCCACTTTCAATGAAGTGTTGTTTACCTACGTATATACATGGCATTATTTCATAAGAAAGTATTATATTTTTTTCATCTATAACTCTGTAATAGGGCTTTCTTTTTGTTAGAAAAGCAGTGTATTCTAATATTGCAAGTAAGAATTTTACTAGCTCAATAAGAATGAAATGGTACCACAGTCAGCCTTGCCAAACAAGTTTTAATTTGTTAGTCTTTGTTATTCTATATGTAATTATTTATGCACTGCTTGATCTGCAAAAATATATGGATTAAACCACTAACTTTTTTAAGAAAATAAAGCAATAACAACTAACAAATACATCTGCACAAAGGCAATAGGAATGCACATTAGGAAACATCTAGAAAAGAACATGAACCTCTATCCAAGTTGAAGCAAGTTTAGCAGTTTATAAAATGTAATGTGCAACTACAGCAGATTTCTACTACAACAGAACTTCTTGACCAACAGCAAGAATTAATGTGTTATTATTCGGCCTTAAAGGCAATGTCAATTGTGGAAAGAAACTGTCAAAATCCTAGCTCAAATAAACAAAGCATTCATTATTTAATGTATTAAATTAATGAAAAAATACAAAAACACACTAAGGAGTTTAAAATAAAATATACAAAATCTCAAAAAGTCCAAATATAAGAAAAACAAAACTAACAAAACTTAATTGTAAGAAATATTTTTTAAAAAATGAAAATATAAAGAAAGGAAGAAAAAAGAGAAAAGAAAATCCAATAAAAGACCAAACTTGGTTTGTTATAATAAGAATGAAGAACTAAAAGCATTCAAAAACCAAGCTGTTCAAATGAAAATGATCAAAAGACTAAGCGAGGAAGAAGTCACTAAAGGGAGCAAACCCCAGAGCTTTACTAATGGTAACAGGTGCCTTAACTAGGGCTTTTAAGTAACATATGAAAGACTCAAATATACAGTTATAGTTAAAGGGATTATGGTAAAAAAATAATCAAAAAAGCACAGAAAGAATTTACAATGAACAAACAAGGGAGTGTTGGATATAAAAAAGATATAAAGAATTAAAGACAAAAACTACAGTATATCTTAACAATATTTTTTCAGTTTAATATTGCTCTTTTAAACAGTAGAAACATTCAAATAGGGGTGGGGTGGGGTGGTTGAGATCCAAAGATGACATCTTGGTTTACAACATTGGCTAAATAATATTCCTGCTTATCTTTCAGCTTACACTGGTGTTTTGATAAAACCAGCTAAAGAAAACAGAGACTTGAGGACTTTCCTCTCAGTGTCTGTTTTCATATTGGCGCCCTATACCTCCAGTGACTGGACAGTAAACATTTCAACAAAAAAAAAAAAACAACAACCCAAGCTTATTTCTTTGTTTGTCAGTGTACGATTTCATTTTCCTCTTCATCTAGGAAAACATGTGCTCATTGGCCCTTTCTTACTAAGAGAACCTAATTTCCTGGGAAGCTAACATCCCCAGCTGGAAACAATTAGGAGTGCATTAAAAGAAATGCAACTACAATGAACTGTTTATTTAAAAAGATGGCACAATTAATCAATGGACAATTTTGGCTGAGTTGTTAAGTAGATATATAATGCTAACAGTTTTTGGCTCTATGCTGAAGTGATGTTATGGATCTTGTTGGAAAAAAAAGTGTGTGTATAACTTCATTTTGGGATCAGGGTGTAAGTTTGTGGAGTAAGCTATGCAGTGTTTGTCATGCCTGCATTCTATGTCCTTTAGCTGACACATGTTCATTGGCACGTGTAATTTCCCTCTCTGTCAGTGGTGGTAGTCGGTGTAGTTCATGTTGTCAGCATGATGGTGAAACCCTCCCGGAGTTGACCATGACTTTGATGTCGGTCATGGCAGGTATGCAACATGTCCACCATCACCAAGCAGCCATGTGCAGTGTTCTTCACAGAGTTTGTCATGGTTCCTGTCAGTAATCCCAGCACCTCTGTTCTGTTTTCATGCTGAACATGCAACCTTATCGCTCAGCCATTCCTTTTGTGTCAGCTAAGGTCTGCTGATGTATCTCTGGTAACCATGAAATAGACTCACAGCTCAATTTCAGGGCTGCTGTGGCCCAGACATCCAATTCATGGATCATATTTCATGTGCCATGGCATAAGCTGTCAATTAAGACCAAAACGAAGCTTTAAGCATAAGGGGTGCCTGAGTTTTGACCTAACAGACAGACAACTGTTAGCATTTTTCTTTTTGGGGTTTTTAAATTAAAAAATCCTTTCTTACAAAAGAGCATTTTGAGTTTCAAAATAAAGCTGTAGTAAAGCTATAACAGAACATTAGGGTCCTACCTGAGCACACCACGCTAGCATCTTCATAGTGATTACAGTCAGAGGAACCCCACCCACTTGATGCACACATATTCAGAGCTGACTCCTCCCCAGTGCAGGAAACATCATCCAGCACAATTTCCCCAGATCCCTCTCCAAAGTGAGCCAAGGTTGGTGCTAACAGAGCATCTCCACAGCCCAGCTGTCTGCACACCACGACAGCATCATTCAGGTCCCATTCGTCATCACACACTGTGCCCCACTCTTCATTATAAAACACCTCCACTCTCCCTTCACAGGCCCTGCCTCCATCCATCAGCCTCACATCCTGATTATCTGGAAAGAAAGAAAAAAGAGTGTCAGTTTGTTTTGGTTATATACTCTCAAATCTGTATACACATCTGGTAAAAAATATGTTTCATGGTCCAGGTCTGTGACTGACCCTTAACATAATGGCTTTGCTGGTAAAAAAAAAGTGAAATGTGACATATTACAAGTCCACGTTAACATAACATAACCTTCTTAATCTATTTCAGGATCACAGGGGACTTAATCATATCCCAGCATAAGACAGGATACAGTCCTGGACATGGCACCCTACTATATCTCAGGGTCCACTCACCCTCTGAAATAATTTATTCCATTATGCATGGAATTCCGAAGCCATTCCAAGCACAAAATCAACTCTTAGTTGTTTAACAGTTTTTCACAGGGCAATTGTACTCCACCCAGACTTGCTCATGAATACGACTGCTATTGTTAAACAGGTGTGTGGGGTTGGGCTGAGAAGTGTAATGAGTTTATTGTGGGGTTTACTGTTTGTGGGTGGAGGGGATTGTGGTTCTGTCTCTCATGGTCCTTCTGCTTTAACTCACTTATTAATATGTCTAGAATCATTTCTTGGAATGTGCACAGAGTAGGGTTAGACACTAAAAGGGTAGCAGTTCTTAATCACTGGTGTAATCGGGCTGGCATAGCCTTCTGTCAAGAAACCTAAGGCTTAAAGTAAAGAGGTCAGGTGACTCTGTAGCAAAAGATACCATGTTGTAATATCAGAATTTGTGAGTTGTAAAAAAACATGGAATAGTAATTTTATTTCACCACAAACTACAGATTAAATACTACATATGGGGTCAAAGAACCAAGTAAGGTTCTGCTATGTACTGATCAAATTTGAGCAAAAGAAAATAGCCTTGTGTTCAACATATTGTCCTATGCCATTTCAACTATCATTTAATGTACACATAACTAATGAACTCCTCCAAAATAAAATATTTAGACTTTGTTGTATGTATTGATGCAAATGCCATTATGAGTCCACTTTTGGACAATTCACCAGCTCTAACTCAGCACTGCCTCCCTCAGTCTCCATCCATACACTATGTAGACTTGCTATTGACGTATTGTTCTCAGGCACAATTCCGCTTGCCTAACGTATCCTAGAAATAATTGTTTCTCAGCCTTTGTGGGGTTTCAACCCAGTTTTCCCAAGTAAGTGTATTCGCGACCCAGTGGTATCCCCCTTGGTGATTATAGCTCGATCGTCAGAGGATTGACTTGACTGTAGAATACAGGGAATGATAGTGTTTGGCAGTTTTGATTGCTTAGTCAACCTGCCATGACCTACTACCATAAACAACGGTAAACCATGGCAACTCGAGACCCACTGGCGACAGCCCACACCCCAAAAGTATGTCGCAACTCAGTGCTTAAGATACACTGCTCTAAATCTTTTTCCTATTTCTCTTCACAGTTCCATTCTTATTCAAGAATTGACTACATTTTTATTTCTCAGTCTTTATCCTGTTAATTGCTGAACTTGAGTCTTGATCTCACTACTTTATCAGACCAAAGAGTTGAATTACCATTTGACAATCACTATTTGCCTCATAAGCGTGATAGCGTTTTTAATACAATATCAAAAACTTTCATCAATGCTACTGGATTTCTAAGCAATTAATATACTTTCAGTTGAAGACCCTACATATATATCTGGCTGAAACTTAAAAGTGCAATTCGTAACTTCTCGATTGCATACTCCATAACTTTGGCACAGTCGCAGAGACAACAGATAAACAAATCTGGAGGCAAGCATTGTGTACTTGGAGTAGCAGCACCCTAGTATATTAGACCCTGATTATGAGCTTCAGATTACTTTCGTTTAGCTGAATTAAATGCCCGTCTTCTTTAATAGGCAGAAATTATCTTGCATAGAGCATGTGCTAAGTATTACTCTTAAGGTGCTAAACCTCATAATGCACCGATGCAAGGCATTCACCAGTATCACAGCTGTTAAAACTGAATCTTGTACCATTGTTAACAACCGCCTGCAAACAATCAATTTTGGGATTTTTTTCCCCAACTTATTGCAGGCAGATCTGGAGTGTTCCTCCCTGAACAATGACACTCACCTTAAATATCTATAGTTTCTCTTGCTATCTGATGAAAATATTATTATATTTGATGCTCCAATTACAACTGATGAGCTAAGACATGCACTGAAATCCATGAACAGAGGGCTCATGCTGGAGCCAGAGAGACTATCAACATAAGTACTTTTAATATTCAGTGACCAACTGTCACTTTATTTTCAGCGGATACTAAATTATTAAGTCTCAGTACTGAATGACACCACACAATTGATTCTGCTTTAATCACTTTATTATTAAAAGAGGGTAAAGACCCAAGGGTTATTCCAAAAAAATGCACTTTGTGCAGATGACATTTTCCTATTTTTGGGCAAAGCACTTAAGAACCTACCTCATGTTTTAAACTTACTTAAATCCTTTGATCCCCTCTCAGGTTAGAAAATTAATTGGCACAACTCAGATTTTACCACTTAATGCTGTTTGTGAGGAGAATACTTTTCTATTATCCCAAAATCAAAGCCATCAAATATCTAAGGCTGGATATTTTTACATTTTTACATTCCATTGTGACTAATAATTATCAGTGAGTATTACTGAGTAGTAAAGAATCTCTCAATACCTGGTTCACCCTCCCACTTTCGTTTTGTATCAGCCTAGCTATCTTTAAAATGAATATAGTTTTACAACTTAATTATGTCAGCGCCCTGCTATCATTACTGCCCTCAGCTAATTATTGGTCTGATATTAAGTCCTTATTCTCCGTATTTTTATGTTAGAAGAGATGGCAATTGCACATCTTACTTAATTAGACATGGGGCAAAAATAGGAATATCTTGGAATTATATCACTAGAACTTTGTATTGCATCCTGTTTTGAGTTGGCTTTGACCTAATGATCTTTTTTATATGTGGCTTTTAAATGAATGAGGCATTGCTACTCCCAGAACTCTTTCTACTCTGCCTGTCACTTCACCAAAATTAAAATCCCAGAAATTTTACCTTTGCCCAATAATTTGTTACATATTGAGTACTTAGATTAAAGTGGAGAGACGGCCGGATTTGTTCATTTTCAAACTCCTATTTTTCACAATCCAGCTCTGTGTATTAGAAATAATCTAAGGCCCTTCCCACTGTGGTCCAGGCTTTCCCACACTCTGAGCCATTTTTGATGACTCTGGCTTTTGCGCATTTCAGTCTTTGAGATCCATTTACGACATTCCGTCTTCATCTTTCTTTTTTGTCCAGCTTAGATCATTCCTTAAGGCGTGTAAAATGTCTTTATCTTCTCAACTATCCCCTCCCCCACCTTTTAATCAAATAATACACCTTAATATCGTGGCCTGCAAAACCAGTATCAGCCCTATATGCACTTCTGCAAGATGACACACTTCATGCTTTGCCTTTTCAGTCTATTTGAAAATATAATCTATCCATGACCCTTCCACTCAAATGGTGAATTATTTTTAAAAACATGACTATCTCTGATTGAAATTAAAATGTTCAAACTATTCAAATTTAATTTGTACACAGATTATATTCTACCCAGCGTAAATGATTTATTATGGACTTTACCACAAACCCTCTATGCCATTTGTGTCAATTTGGGGCAGTAGGCACTTTTCTTCACATGTTTTTGGGACAGTCTCATTATAGCAACTTGCTGCCTCTTTTCTGTCTTCCATTCCTGTTATTAATATTCCACTCTTGCTTTATTATTTTCTTCTGCTTGATCTTTCTCCTCTCTCACTACATTTTCTCCAACAGAGATTATTCTCCCTTGGCTGTCTTGCAGCTAAATCTATTTTAATAATCTGTTGGAAATATAAACAATGCTGGATAAGTAATGATTAATGGACAGAAGGATGTCTGGATTAAGCTGGTAAAATCTCTACCCAAAAATTTCGCAAAAGTGATTTTTGGTCAATGAACTAAAGGTGAGAACATGTAAAAAGAAACAATATAGAATGTCATCAAACTTGGACTGAGGAAGAGTCAGATCCTCTAAAACAATGTTTCTTACATTCAGCAAGGTAAGTCACCTGTGTTTTACACTGAGGGACAACTGAGAATAATAAGAAAATGCATTTGGGTCACAGAAGAGTACAACCTCTAGAAAGAGTAACATGCAATCTATTAGAGTCAATTATGTGAAGCCATTAAGGAGGCAAAGAGAATGTTAGGTTATATAACATGATGTGTGGAGTACAAGACCAAAGAAATTATGCTCTGGCTTTATAATGCACTGGTGAGGCCTCATCTTGAGTACTGTGTGCAGTTTTGGTCTCCTGGCTACAAAAAGGACATAACAGAGCTAGAAAAGTCCAGAGAAGAGCGACTAGGCTGATTCCAGGGCTACAGGGGATGAATTATGAGGAAAGATTAAAAGAGCTGAGCCTATACAGTTTAAGCAAAGGAAGATTAAGAGGTGACATGATTGAAGTGTTTAAAATTATGAAGGGAATTAGTACAGTGGATCGAGACTGTTATTTTAAAATGAGTTCATCAAAGACACGGGGACACAGTTGGAAACTTGTTAAGGGTAAATTTCGCACAAACATTAGAAAGTTTAACTTTACAGAAAGAACCATAGACACTTGGAATAAGCTACCAAGTAGTGTGGTAGAGTCAGACATTAGGGAGTTTCAAAACTCATCTTGATGTTATTTTTAAGAAGAATTAAGTGGATAGGACTAGCGAACTTTGTTGGTCTGAATGGCCTGTTCTCATCTGGATTGTTCTAATGTTCTTATGTTCTAATTTAAAATGTGCATAGTCATCTGCTGCTATTGTAAATTAACACATTTATTAGAATATGGAGAAAATCAAACACACAACAAAAAGCAACCATTGGAAATCTTCTTTAGTATGTACTATAAAATTATCAGGCAAATAAATATTTGTCTTTCCTCTGGATGTAAAAATATCAAACATTTCTGTTACATAAAGTATAGGCAGAAACTAATGTTGTAGAAATTAAAAACTAGTTACTTTTTATTGTTTTACTTTGAATAACAAAATAGTGGTCCTCTCTAAAAGCAAAGGAAAACCTTGTAAGTATATGTTTGTTAATTGATTATTTTGTTCACTTTGCAAACGTATGGCAATGAATTAACATTTTCATTATATATAGAATTAATTTATTCTAAACTTGTTACATATATTAACATTTTTACTTTCTTGTATACGAAGTCTAGGGAAAGTATTGGAATACTCCAAAAATTTGATTTCTAGATTTTGATGAATCTTGACATTTTAGACCCCCCTGAGTCCGCAAATACCATTTTTTGAATTATGTCTATGTGTCTGTCTGTGCGTATGTGTGTATGTAAACAAGATAACTTGAGTACACTTTCACTTAGGTCAACCAAATTTTGCATACAAGTATTAGGTAAAAAACATAGATTTCTATTAACGTTTGAGCTATTTCCCGCTAACTGGAAGTGGTACTTTTTTATCATGCAGCTGCAGAGTCCGATTTATTCAACTTTATTTTTATAATAATTGTTCAATATATTATTAATTTAATTTGATTTGTTGTTGATGGTTCTTTACTGCACATAATATAAAAATATAACCATTGTCTTATGGTTTACTCCTTAAATATCCATTCCCATATCTGAGTATATGAAAAAGTCTAGGGGAGACCACTCCGATTTTTTAAAAAGAAAGTTTACAAAGTGCTTTATAGGTAGCAGCATAAGAAATTAAAAAATACATTTCCCCTTTTAATTGATTTACACACAATTTAAAGTGTATATGCTATATGAGTAAAAAATAAACTGTTCAACATGCTTTAGAGTTGTGATTCCAACTTTTGTGAGTATATCAAACAGCTGTCACATTTAAACAAAAACAGAAATGTATATTTTATTTTACTGAAATTTGTCAGAGAAAACTGCGATAATGTTTCACATTTACTTGTTGGAAAGAGCAATCTTAGTGCCCATTTATGGTTGTTGCAGAGTTAATAGTATTGTGGGTTGAATCCTCCATGTACTCATTTTAGGTGCGTTTGCATATAATGTAAAAAGCACTACTGCAATTGCCGTGTCTCTCTGTCCATGTGTCCGTCTATCTGTTTACACCAAACAACTCATCTTACTTGGAAATAATTTTTGTTAAAATTTGTCATAGTTATTTTTCAAAGAAATTTGGAAGTTTAATTTTTGTTGAGATATCGCTAATGAAGCATTCAGAGGAAAGTTTTTAAATTTCAAAACTTTCCATTGAAAAGTGTTAGCAAATTTGCAAACCTGTCTCCCTTAAAATAGAGAAACATTCTGATAGACTTCAATTACAGAAAAGTTTGCTGATTCAATTTTTTTCTATATATTGTATATTTTACTTTTGCACAGTATTTCTGATGGCAAAAGAGATCCCTAATACAAGTTAGCCAAATTGCGGAAAAAGTGCATAGGTACTCCAGCTCACAAATATGTACTCAGTATTTACTTAACTCTGAAAATAACTTCACGATTTCTTTATTCTGCACATTATAATGACTCAGTATTTCACTGACATGGTCTGATGCAGCAACAATTTTATCCTTAAAACTTCAACAGATATTTTAACTCTCCATAGTGTGCTTCTTTCAATTTAGCCACCACAATCCTATCTGGACTTTGCTTTTAACTACTCGATATTGTAAAAAGCATGTATTAAATTTTGTCTACTAATGAATTTGACTGCATTCTACCATCACTTTTATTTCTGAATATGACTCACTGTTACAAAAATATCTAATAAACAAAAATGTGATAATTGACTTTTTAAACTAAAATATGTAAAATGGTCCAACTTTCATATCAGTTAATCAAGTTATCAAATGCACCTGAATATTATGCCATGCATACATTTTCTAACTTTACACCTCATATACCAAAATATACAGTATGAAGAACACTAGTTAGACAACTTAACTTATAAAAAAAACAAAAATGAGAAGTTTATTCTGTCATAGCAAATTAATTAACATTTTTGATATTGCATATATTCAGAAATTTTCTATAAAAGTTATGTACTGCTTTGCCATATGTATCTACCATAAACTATAATGTATTAATATCTTATTTGATAAAAAAGATATTGAACTTGGTGTAACTCATTTCAATGTTATACATTTTAAAAAATGGTTACCATTTTCTAAGAAGTCATATTATTTCCACAATAACGTATCTGTTTTTAATGTGTTAAGCATTTATTTTACACAGTTTTATTGTCTGGAAGCATAACGACATCTTTTGATTTCCTCTAAATTTTCTGTTGCTATCTTTTGCATTCTGTAATTTAAACTGATTACATTATTAATGTCACAAATCACTCAAAAATCAGAACTGTGTCCGTCTATCCTGCATTGTTCTCTATAAGGTTCACATGTCTGAATTTTGTCTGCATAATTATTTAGCTGGTACTTTACAATTATCACTCCAGTTCATAACTGCATCATTAGTATTCCATAAATTTTGCTTTTCCTATTTCTATTATCATGATTCCATAAGACAAACAAATTGGCTTTCAGAATGCAATCCTTTAATTATTACCACCAAATGTATATGTGTATTTATAGGTACTATAGTCTTAATTCTGCCTGTAATAAAATCTTCAAGTTCACTTTATATAGGAATTCACAATGTACATCAATAAATATCTAAATATTTTTCAGGTTTAGTTTGTATATTATTTAATTGAACATAAATATGCACAAAAGTTACAAAGCCCCTCAAGGCATTCTTTATGTAATTTTGGGCTATATAAAAATAAACTGTTGTTATTGCTAATATGTACAATTTCTTCAAAAGTTTTTAAACTTTTAGCCTAACTAATTGCATGTAAGGAGTCGCCACTGAATATTTGTTTATTTCCCAAGTTAAGTCCTTCTTTGATAATAATAAAAAAATAATTGCTTACAAAGTAGATATGTTTATGAAGTATATTTCCATTAATCTTTTGAAACTGTTTGGAATCTAGAACAAAGCAGATTAGGTGTCTCCATAAAATAACTGTGACTTTCCTAAAAAGTAAGAAGCGTGACTTACAGACAGGTGTGAGCAGAAGCAGTGCGGCCAGGCACATCAGTGACCCTCGTCGGCAGCTCCTCATGGTTCATCAGCCTGAGTGTTCTCTCCTCACAACGCAGTCAAGTGTCTTCTGTGTCCTTATATGACTGAATCTGTTAATCTGTCATCTCACACCTGCAACTAGAAGCACAACCCCCAAACCACCAGTCACCCACATATCATCCTTAAGATTAAACATTAAAAGATACATTTAAAGAGACATTGTGAAAAATGAAGTGATGCTTTTCACTTTTGACTGTATAAATTGCTATGTTATTATTCTTTCCTTTAATTAATAAGTTTTCAGATGTTACAGTGCCCTTTTTAAAATGGTAGCAATATATTATAGATGAAATTATATTTTAAAGAAAAAGTTCAGCTTTCATTTCATGTTATCTGTTTCTTTAACACTTAATTATGTGGTTATTGACGGATTCAACATTATCAGTATTAATCATTCTAAATCAATAAACATCATTTGACCATGCTGGAGATTTTAGGGGGCTTATTATTAGTGATTGAAGTGCATAGCCATCATGCACATTCACAAAAGGTATTTTGTTTAAGATGATCTGAACTCAATAGAGCAATACTCTCAAAACACCTGAAGGTAACTTTGGTAGCAGTTTACAAAAATCCAGTTTTCTTCTTTCCCATAAATGTTATTTTAGTTCCTCCTCCAAAAATATGCTTTTATATTAGGCTGAAAAGGAATTATCATTTAAGAAACCTAGTGTGCATTTCCCGTAAGCATTGTAACACTATGAATATAGCAAACTCCATAGTAAGATCAATCGTTTATTGAAGAGTGCTTCCTGATCTTCATCACAACTACAGTAGCATGTTAAATACTTCATAATCCATGTGCTTGCTGACCTAGTTGTTATTCTCTATGTGAATCTTAAACTGGCTTCCTCTTGCACTGACTATAGCAATGGGCAGTGATCTCTACACAGAATACAATTAATTAAAATTATGACAGCTCTCTGAATATTTGTTATACTAAAATTCATATTGAGATTATAATATTTTCATGATGAAATGCAATAAAGCATTTACATTGCAATATTTGTAGATACAGTATATTGTTAAATTCAATTCAATATTTTAGACTGTGTCACACATGTGCAGTAGGAGGAAGCTGAGTGGACCAAGTGGAGGTAATTACCTGCCAGGCCAGGGGCTGGCAGGGTGCAATAATCCTACTTCTATTATCTCTGCAGGCCAGATACGGGAAAACCTACCAGATGCACCATCAACGACATCACTTCTGGTTCTGGTGCCACAAACAACATCACTTCTGGTTCTGGTGCCACAAACGATGACACTTCCAGCGCCACGGACAACGTTACTTCCGGTTTCAGCTCCACAAATGACGTCACTTCCAGTTTTGGCTTTTAAAATCCGCCATCATCTCACTGTTCCGATAGTTCAATCTGGGAACTCAACAGAGCAACGTTGCTTTCCTGAAATTATCCAATTGCAGCCTGCGACAATATACTGATGTGTTCTGTTTTGCAATTGGTTATGTGGAGAAACAGAATGAAAAGAAATGTAAGGACAAGGGCTGAGATTGATAACATTTGTATATGAGAGTACAGATGAAATAAAGAAAGCCCACCCAAAATAATATCCATTGAATCCTACCCACCACTAGCTCATGAACCCAACACTTACACATTATTAAAACTAAGCAAAAGGCATGTAGCTAATACACAGTCATGCTTCCAGCCTCGTTGTGCCTCCTTACACTTGCCATAAAGGTTCTCAGCATAGAATGTAAGGTGACTTTGCAGACACTAAGGGCTTTTTAACAGATACCGTGGCAAAGTAGCTTGGAAGTAAGAAAAAATGTCTTCATCTGAGCCAGTTCGACAATGTGAAAAGGGAAGAAACAGAAAGTTTTTTTGATGAATGGCTACTGGCTTAGGGGGTATCCCCTTCATGGTTTAATGTTTAAATGTTAAATTAAAAAATGTTCATGTAAAAACATCATACAATTAGTATATTTTTTTCATTCAGATTTTTTCTAGGACAAGCTAATACTTAAACACACCACTAATGTCAGTACATTACAGTGTGTATCAGTAATTGGTCACTTTTGCAGTTCACCTATCAATATCCTTATCTATCTAAAAAAATCCATATTACCGTTTCTACTCGCGTATATGTCGAAAAATTTATGCCTTAAAATTCATTCAAAAAAACAGGGTCGACTTATCCACGGGGCAACACAATTGTCCATAGAATTTGGGTAATGACATTGTACACTCAACGCATCACAGTGTTAACACTAGAATTACCAGAGCCTACGAAAAAACTCGTAAATCCGTCCCACCTTAAATCGCGTCTTAGATCCGTTTGCACCTCTCCGCCAGAGTCCTTTGTCATCTAAATGTGCTGATAAACAAAAGCTACTAGCAGCCAGCTATTCCATCCCCCCACCGACTTAGAACGAATTTCTCCTAGCTCATGGCTTGCCTTGATTTGATTATGTGGGATTGAAATGGAGTTTTATAGTGGAAATAATATAGTGTTATTTGGAATACATGCATTTCATGTGTGTTCTGTTCCGTTCAGTAGTCTGTGCAAACACATTTTTAAAACAGAAACGTTTTTCATATTCTAATAGTAAATGACAAAATGTAGGCATAAACTATATAACGTATGAAGCCTGAAGTCCATATATCAAAGAAACACTTTCACAAAAGGTACAAATAAGAGAACACGTGCGCTTTTAAAAAAAGCCGCGTTAGCATACCACATTCACACACTTACTACAACCGCCGCGGTGGCGTAATGGTATCAGTTCCTGACTGGGAAACAGAGGGTGGCGAGTTCGATCCCGCATGGCTCCACTTCGAGAAATGAACTGCTCTTATTCTTACAATTTTAGAATAACAACATAAATTTGATTTCAGTCTGTAACAGCCGGTGTAACTTATGATACTGGTAAAGGTTAGCTTTTTTTTTTTTTTAATTCGCTTTTCATTCTCGCAGTCGCATTCAGAATCAATCCATACAACCCCATCTGACATAAAGACGCGCTATAGGTCTGCAGTGTACCACGATGCATACTACCGCCCCCCCCCCCCCCCCCCCCCCCCAAAAGGGTTCTGACACACAAACGCTGGCGAAGCTGCCTTCTTCGTATCTCACCGTCACTTGAAATCAGCAGTTCTTAGCTGCTTATCAATCCATACAACCCCATCTGACACAGCTGTTTTCACATAAATAAAAGTGTACTTTTATTCAAGACTATAACCGAAGAATAAAGAAAGCAAGTTACAGTTGGTGGTTGATACGACAGCTTGCGTGTTTGCAATGCTAAGAATTGCTGATTTCAAGTGACGGTGAGATACGAAGAAGGCAGCTTCGCCACCGTTTGTGTGTCAGAAACCTTTTGGGGTTCAGTAGTATGCATCTTGGTACACTGCAGACCTATAGCGCGTCTTTATGTCAGATGGGGTTGTATGGATTGATTCTGAATGCGACTGCGAGAATGAAAAGTGAATTAAAAAAAAAAAAAAGCTAACCTTTACCAGTATCATAAGTTACACCGGCTGTTACAGACTGAAATCAAATTTATGTTGTTATTCTAAAATTGTAAGAATAAGAGCAGTTCATTTCTCGAAGTGGAGCCGTGCGGGATCGAACTCGCCACCCACTGTTTCCCAGTCAGGAACTGATACCATTACGCCACCACAGCGGTTGTAGTAAGTGTGTGAATGTGGCATGCTAACGCGGCTTTTTTTAAAAGCGCACGTGTTCTCTTATTTGTACCTTTTGTGAAAGTGTTTCTTTGATATATGGACTTCAGGCTTCGTACGTTATATAGTTTATGCCTACATTTTGTCATTTACTATTAGAATATGAAAAACGTTTCTGTTTTAAAAATGTGTTTGCACAGACTACTGAACGGAACAGAACACACATGAAATGCGTGTATTCCAAATAACACTATATTATTTCCACTATAAAACTCCACTTCAATCCCACATAATCAAATCAAGGCAAGCCATGAGCTAGGAGAAATTCGTTCTAAGTCGGTGGGGGGATGGAATAGCTGGCTGCTAGTAGCTTTTGTTTATCAGCACATTTAGATGACAAAGGACTCTGGAGGAGAGGTGCAAACGGATCTAAGACGCGATTTAAGGTGGGACGGATTTACAAGTTTTTTCGTAGGCTCTGGTAATTCTAGTGTTAAGTCACTGGTCATCTGCCGTTTCCCATGGTCTTTGAAATAATTATAAGCCAGCAATACTATTGCTCATTAGCTAGTTTTTTTTCTAAATTCATTAAATAATTCTTTAAACTGTGAAATACTTGAATTTGAGCATTAGCTTTTGCAGGTTTTGGATAACAAACATACCATTAGCTGCAACGTGCAACCAGATTTGGAATCAAAAGAACCAAGGCAACGCATGCTATCAATGCGATGCAAGCGCAGCCCGCGATTCAAAAAATTTCTCTGCCTACCTGTTTGTCTCGTCTGATAGTAGCTGAAAAGCAGCATCAGGAGAGAGCAGCCTGAAGTAGTCCAGCAGCGGGTGATCTGTCGTGTCCAACAGCAAGCCATGCTGTCTTGTGAAGTCCGGTAGCCAGTTCGGCTCCCACGGATCAATGTCTGGGTATTCCTCCCACGCGAACCTTGCCGTAGGTGCATCGGCTGCGCGAATGTGTTCAGCTGGCAGCCGATCAGCTGGCGCGGCATCGGCTGGTGTCCGATCAGCTGATGTCGGCTTCTCACCCTCTTGCTCAATTCCTGATCACTGTCAATAAAATCCAATTCTGAAAAATCAGAGTCCGACTCAGCGATAATGTGCAAAACATCGTCTGCCGAGTGTTTTCTTTTCTGCACTCACTTTGCTCCCTTGTGACATGTCAATGCCATCTTGCCTTTGTTTACATTTGTTTACATTTCGCAACTCACGCACACGCAAGGATTAGTTGCCGAGTCAACAAGTCTAGCATTTCTAGACAGTCCACTGTCTGTTTTGGGGCAGCATGTTGCCATTTAGCAGACTGATACCAGGGGACAGCAGCAATCCAACAAGCTCTTCAGCCAGTGGCCCACTGTTGGCTTGCTGGCAACTGACCGCTCAGTAGTTAGTGGCTCATCAGCAGCTTGTAACTTCTAGAATGCTAGTGGTAAACAGCCTGCGGGTCACCATCGACTCTCTGTTGGCTAGCTGACCACTGTTATAGCTGGCAGCCCTGTGATGGTCCACTGGCAGTATTTAATAATTGCTAGGCCAACAGTCAAAATGTTAATTGATTATAGGCTGCTTTATTCCCAGACAAGCAGGCCTATGCTTACATTTTATCCTATTTTGCCAAAGGTGAATGTGCACCAAAAAATAGCTAAAGACATAACTGAGACACGTTTTGGTAAATTGCTTTGAATACAAACAAAACAACTATGCAATTCAGGCCTATTTGTGTTCCATCTATATGGTGTGTTAATATTTTGTTTTAAATTGATGTGAACAAATCAAACTGTTTAGGCTTAACAGCGGGAAAGGGACCTAAAGTGGACCCACTTATCAACAAAAATGGCCCACTGAAAATATTAAATTAAACAAACATTTTTGATAAACCAAAGCTACAATTTAAAAATATTGGATTTTAATACACATCAATATTAAAACTATTCATTTGCCAGGATCCTACTGGTATTTATTTATTCATGCTTTGTGGCAGCACTTCCAGAATTCATGCATTTTTACTGAGCAGAAATGTTTTTGCTAACACTTTGAAAGGAGAAGTTTAAAAAATTTTTAAAAGCTTGTTTCAGTGGCAAAGAGCTGGGACAGGGGTGAAGTAAATGGATTTCCTCTGTGGAGTTTTGACACTGGCATCAAGCATTGAATGGCAAGGCAGGAGGGTTCTAATTTTTTATGGACAGTCAAATGCTTCATTCATCAACATCTTTTACAGACAGTTGTCAACCTGACTGGACCCCACAATAAATATTTCAGAAAAGCCACAGATATACTTGGATGTGCCCGGAAATTTTCCGAACCTAGAAATGTCTCTTTATGCTCACAACCAACTACTTCAGAAGCATGCATCACAAAAGGTCTTATTCAGCCCATAGGCTGTTCTGTTTGTTGTTGAACTCTGCTGCTTGTTTCCAATACATTGATAAGGCTCGCTCAATAAAAGTCAGCTGCATGTTTTTAAAGAACAAAGAAGAAGAACACTAGACAGACCACATAATAGTTTCATTTTACTTTGTACAAATAACAACCAACCCATTAATACATGCGGGAAACTTTCAAAACATCTTGTAACCCTGGTACTATGAGCCAGGATTAGCTCCTCTGTGCTACCAGCAGAAGGCAGCATGAAAAGAGCTACATGAGTGCGAGCGTCAGCATCAGTGTTGGCAACAGTACCAAGGGCTGGGGGGAGCTCAGGCTGAGTGAGCACTTGTTGTCAAATGGTGGAAGCGGCTGCTGAAATAATGAAATAAGCTTCATTCATAGTGAAAAAATGTAAGCATCATAAGTTTTCATTTTTCAGTTACTATTGCCTAACTGTCTACAGAACAGAGACAAAAATTCTCATCTGTACATCAACAATTAAGGTAAGTACTTTTTAACTCTGTGCATTTTTTGGTAGCATCACACAGATAGCAAAGCGATTTTTGTTTTTGTTTTTCAGATTAATGTGAGAAGGCTCATGAATGTCACGGGCTAATGCGGAGGAAATCGCTGGAAACAACTTGTTGTCCGATATCCTACATAAGCATTATGGGGGAACTAAACTAAACTAAACTAAACTAAACATGAATACTCATTTCTGAGTGGAAACAGATCCAGCTTACACAAAGAGACAGAAAGCATGAGGAAAGAGTATGAGACATGCACATTCACAAAATTCATATCAACATATTGTTTTATGCTAACCAGAAAATATTTTAGACCAAATCAGAAGTACAATGCTGCACTTTCATCAAGTGATGAAGATGATGACACCCTACCAGCAACCCTGTGACCTACAAGATTTAATAAAAGTAACTTAGGTGTCTTGTCTGTTTTAACTGTTAAGTGCTACATAGTTAACGTGTGGTATGTTTAATTTCTATTTGCTTTTTACTTGGATAGTGCATAACAAAGACAGCATCACAAAAATTGCTAACTTTTCATTTTTATAATTTCTCAGTCCAGGCAGGCGTAAGTGGCGCTACCATTAACACCAGGTAAGTAGCTTGTGATTGATGCAGCTATTCTCAGGACAAATCTGAAAAGTTAAAAAAAATGGTGTCACCACAATGGAAATACACTAATGTATGCATTTTGGTAACCTTGTGTTAAGCACTTTCCTACTCCACTTGGACATCCACAGGGCAGAGTACTCCTCATTTTGAAGGTATTTTGTCTTTGCTCAGTACACACTGTGTGCTCTGTATACATTATGTTCATGCATTTGAAAGAAAAGGTATATACATGTTAAGGTTAGATATTTAAATTATGCTTTTTAACAGGACCCCACCAAATGTACAGCCTCACTCACAGGAATGCCTCTTTACACCATGCAGGTCTGTGTAGTGGCTGTTTTCAGGGAGCATTTTCATGATTTGGAAATCAATCAGTTCTATTGTATAATCTTTGCTGTTCAACACTAATAAAAATATTAAGTATTTTTATAAGTGTGTTGCAGTCTAGTTAAGTTTCACCTACATGAGTGGTGGTCAATTAATGGACTGCCAACAACAACATTTAATACAAAATAAAAGAAATATTCATATAGAGACTAAAAAGTGGATTTCTGTTAGCAAATGCTGTCCTGCCACATGCGGACTGACTGTCAGCCGCCAGTAGCTGTCACTAAAGGGCTGGCTGCCCAAAAGCCGATGTGCAAAATCTTGGCGGACCTCTGGTTGTAGGACCTTTGCTATTAGGGACATGCAGCAAACAAAGTCTAAAAGTGGGCTTAGGAGGTTGAAACGACTACAAGAAAAATAGCACTTCAAGTGTGGTTAGAGACAGAAAAATATCACCCAGCACTATCAAAAGCATTGGTGGACAGGGGGTGGTTTCAGCACATTTCAGCAGCTATAATGGCATTTTTGTTCCCCGTGTGCTCTCAACTCAGTGACAGCAACATCGGCAACAAGCTGATATTGCTATAAAATGTCATTGTGCAGTATACTGTACATCGGGTTTTGCCATTGTCATGCTCATTTTCACATTTTTGATTTCAAAAATCTAAATATCATATAGCACCAAACAAAGAGCTAAATGGCAAATGACAAAAGCATCTTAGGAAACCTTTACTGGAAAAACTTGAGATAAACACACACACTGGTAAATTACATAAATTTCACAGCTCTAGTTCTGTCTGTAAAATAGATAGACTGTATTGCCCTTGACTCAACCATCAACGTGTCCAGTTATACATTTTTCTTTTCTTCATACATTCAGAACACAGTACGGCAATAGGTACGAGTGCACCTCTATTTTATGTTAGCATTTTGAGAATCCTGTAGCCGTCATGTTTTATGAATGAGCTATGTACCCATATAGTCTGAGCATCTACATTGTGACATGTCAACCAGACGAATGTGCTTGCACAGTTTGAGCACATATACAACTATCATGCAGTGTGAGTAGTTGCTTAACCATGATTTCTAAAAATTCCATTGTGTATGCCTGGCATTACAGTAATCATGTGTTACAGTTCTACACACAGCTGTTACAGCTGTAGAATGTCACATTGGCCTCACAAAACATAATGGGGTGCTTGGAAAAAAATGTTTGCTTAAACCAGGCACAGGGTGAATTTCCAGAAAAATGTTTGTTGAACAACAACACAGCACTGTCGCTGAGAAAAACATTTTAGCAAATTTCACAAATCAACACTATTTATATAACTTCACCATTTTTTTTCAGGGTTGGCTACTGTTTTGTGCTTCTATCATCAAGATAACCATGATCAGTTGCTGGGGTGTGTCCCAGGAGGTCTGGACGTGTGACATACACATCTTATAAGCAGTCACTTTATCCAAGCAAGTGGATAATACCTAAAATTTTCTTGTGCTCATGGTTTGCTTTTTTCTGGTTCTCAAATTTATTGCCTATTTTATCACAACAATGACTTTAGCTTTATGTTTTGGGTATGATGCATTGAATTTCTGATTTTCAGGTTATTGAGTATAGACCTGTTTTTTGTTTTTATGATTTTGTCACCCAAGCCTTAATCAAAATTCTCTTCTGCATACAATATGTCAGGCCTAACAAGCAGACCTAAAACTCTCTGCCAAGAGCTGTACAAACTTCAACTCCCAGGTAGTCCCGATGGAGTCCAAACTGGAGCAACTTATGACACTGTTGCCCACTAGGAAGCCTGTCCTCCATATCTCTATCACCTGACTGTTCCTGTCCCATTAGAACTGTTTTATGTTTTAGAAGTTTTATGGTGGCAGTGATCAATTACCTAGAGTCAAGTATATTTTTCTGAAACAGACAAATATTATTTTAAAAAGGAATAAAAAAAATTCTGAGTCAGTAAAAACTAGAGCATGCAAACCAAAAGTGACAACTCTAAAGAGGTGCTGGAAAGCTGCTTAATCCAAAGAATTTGGACAGCCTCTACTATGATGTCACATGGATAGTCGTTTCCCTCTTTAAGAGAATAACATTTGTGTATTTTTCTTTGGGTTCCTGTGGTGCTTTTCCTTGTTTTTGATAATGATAATGATTTTGCACACTGCAGAATCCATCCAATCTGTAGTCAGAATTTCATTTGGTGGTTTATTTAATGAACTTTAGAATGGATTGCTTCTTCTTCCAGTTTTTGAATACTGAATAGAAAAGTTTAAACACATCTTAGTGCTGCTTCATCATTTTTGACTTCTTTTTTATTTTATTGATTTTATAAATAACATTCCACACACATAAGTCAAGTTTTACAAAAAAAAAAAAGGTTCTAAACAAATCAACCCCCACCCCGAGAAAGAGAGCTAGGCCAGCAGTGTAAAACTTTATGCTAGTAAAGATAAGTGAATAGGTAAATTAATAATTGAATAAAGATAAATGGAGTAAAAGAGGAGAGAGAATCTGCTTCCTCAGTGCTTTAAAAGTTTATTCTAAAATATTATTGATTAGATCCTGCCAGGTTTTGAAATAGTTTTGTACAGATCCTCCATCCATCTATTTTCCAACCCGCTGAATCTGAACACAGGGTCACAGGGGTCTGCTGGAGCCAATCCCAGCCAACACAAGGCAGGAACCAATCCCAGGCAGGGTGCCAACCCACCACAGGACACACACAAACAGCCAAGTTAGAATTACCAATCCACCTAACCTGCATGTCTTTGGACTGTGGGAGGAAACCAGAGCGCCCGGAGGAAACCCACGCAGACACGGGGAGAACATGCAAACTCCACGCAAGGAGGACCCGGGAAGCGAACCCAGGTCTCCAAACTGCGAGGCAGCAGTGCTACCACTGCACCACCGTGCCGCCCTGTACAGATCCTCTAAGTGAGAATTTGATTTTTTCCAATCTCAAATAGTATATTACATCAGTTACCCACTGACTTAAAAGAGGAGAGTTAGGATTCTTCCAATTGACCAAGATGAGTCTATGTGCCAATGGTGTGGTAAAGGCAATCACAGTTTTTTTGTCCTTCTCCATTTTAAGCCCATCTGGGAGTACACCAAACACAGCTATTAATGGGTTAGGAGGGATTGTGACACCAAGGCTGTCTGATAGGCACTTAAAGATTTTGGTCCAAAATGATGTTAATTTGGTGCAGGCCCAAAACATGTGGCCCAGTGAGGCTGGAACTTGATTGCAGTGTTCACAGATGGGATCTTGCCCTGGAAACATTTTGGACAGTTTTAAACGAGACAGATGTGCTTGATATATAATTTTGAGTTGAATAATTCTATGCTTTGTGCATATGGAGCTCAAGTGAATTCTGTGCGTTGCTGCCTTCCACTCCTTTTCTGAAATGTTGAGTGAGAGATCCTTTTCTCACTGTTCTCTTGGATCTTTGAAATGGAGAGACTGTAAAATGGTTTTATATATTACAGAAATGCTGTCTGAGTCCTTGAGACTAAGCAATATTTTTTCCAGCATAGAGGTAGGTGGGCAGGTCAGGAAAATCGGGCAGGTTCTGTTTAACAAAGTTTCTAATTTGAAGATAGTGAAAGAAATATGTTGCTGGAAAGTTACATTTGGAATGTTAATTGTTCATAGGGTGCAAAGACGTTGTCTATGTACAGATCTCTAAGTGATTTAATACCAAATGTTTTCCAGACATTAAAAACTGGTTCTCATGCAGAGGTGCCACAAATAAAAGCTTCTCTATCTTAAAATGCTTCCTACATTGGTTCCATATTCTGAGTGAGTGAAGCACAATTGGGTTATTAGTATATTGGCGATAACTCGTATTTATTGGGGTGCAAAGCAAGGAACATAAAGAAGTTTTATTTCTATAGCGGACCAAGCCTGTATATGTTCATCTGTTTGTGTTCATGTCCTGGTTTTATAGTTTGTATGTTTGACTTCTTACCCTTTCCAAATTTTCCTGCTTGCTTTTCTGACTAATCTATAGATTGCACTTTGGTTTTGGCATTTAGATCTCTGAGTTCCCAGTAATTTTGACCCAGCAACACACATGAAAAGGGCCACATATTTAGATTGATTTAAAGAACATAGAAACTCACCCTTATTTAATCAGAGTACCCACACTCTTAAATTTGAGTGCAGAAAGCTAAAGCATAGATGAACAACAACAAAGCAGCAGATCTTCCATACTGCGTGGACAGACAGTGTTCAAGGATATAAAAAAGCTCTCTTTATGGCCAGCTTGGACTGCTATTCTAGATTAATAAATAACAATAGTAATAATCCTTGTGTCTTGTTTAGAACAGTGGCTAATCTACCATACGGGAAATCTGAACTACAATGTAAAATACCTAAAAACATCAGCTGTGCAGATTTATGAACTTCTCTAATTATAAAATTGGCAATATAAGATCCCAAATTTCAATGTTGCCTCACAAACTAATTATTACACTGGTAAACCCTGTCTCGCCTTACGCGCACCATTTCAGTAATATTAGTTTGGTAACTGCAGGAGGTCATAAGTTTAATTTCTAAAATGAAGCCTACCTGAAGCCTTTGGTTGAAGCCTGAAGCCTACCTGAAGCCGACATTGTAGACAGCTTCACCTGCCAAAAATGTTTAGTTAATTTAGAGTTGATCGGGAAAATACGCGAATTGGAGGACCGCGTTAGGAATCTGATAGCGATTAGGCAAACCGAAAATTGGATCGACTCGGTTTGTTTAGACAATTCGGCCACTTCTGATTCGGCTTCAGTCTCTCCTGGCCCCACTGTAGTCAGTGCACGGCCAAAGTCAGCAGCACCAATTCAGCCACAGGGCGAGTGGGTAACAGTAAGACGGGGGTCTAAGAATCCAAAATGTAGTCCCCCGGCACCCAGGTCACCAATTCGGACCCAGAACAGATTCTCAGCACTCCGCAGCGCGCCTGTGGAAACTGAGAATAAGAAAGTGCTCATAATTGGCGATTCCATAGTGCGGAATGTTAGAATTCCAAACTGTGTTAAACCAGCAGTTCATGTTAAGTGCCTCGCAGGGGCCAAGATTTCTGGCATAGAGGCCGCATTGGACCGTGTCGCCGACGATGAAGTATCTACCTTATTGCTGCATGTCGGCACTAATGATATTTATTCACAGCAATCTGAGGTATTAAAGAGGAACTTCATCTCTCTTTGCATCAAAGCTAAAAGAAAATGTCGGAATTTAGTTGTATCTGGCCCCTTACCAAGATTATATAGAGGGGATGTGATTTATAGCAGATTGCATTCCCTTCACTGCTGGCTAGAAACCTGGTGTGCAAACAAAAGCATAGCGTTTGTGAACAATTGGGATGATTTTTGGGAAAGGCCTGGATTTTTCAGAAGAGATGGTCTTCATCCTAACTGGAGGGGATCTTATGTATTATCCCAAAATATGGCAGCAAAACTGCCTGGTTGACTGATTAGAGCACCATCCAGGCCGCAGTCATGTGATCTTAAATCACAGGCTGTTGTTTATCCCACCTGTTACTTTCCTGAAGCTGTTACCCATAATCCTTGTCTTGGGGCATCCAGTAAATTTAGTCTTGATACAAACCTTAAATTAATTGATAACCAAAAAATAAGGTGTATAATTAGACCAAGGGATAAAACCAGACCCTCCACCAGGGGCATCTGTAATAGAAATTTACTACAAATTAAAACAAAAAGTATATCACCAATTCAGAAAGAAGCATACAGTTTTAAATGCTGCTTATTGAACATTCGCTCTCTTGGCACTAAAGCTGTTTTGGTAAATGATATTATATTAAGTACAAAATCTGATCTGTGTCTTCTCACCGAAACCTGGCTTAGTAAATGTGACACTGTACCCCTAGCTGAGGCGTCACCAGATGGATACTCGTTCCTTCATAAGTCTAGAGATTCAGGTCGAGGAGGGGGCCTTGGAATAATTCATTGTAACAAAATGCAAATCACTTCTAAAAATTTAGGCAACTTTACATCCTTTGAAGCATTCATTTTAAATATTAAAACAGATTCCAACACAATTATAGTGCTAGTCTATAGACCACCAGGGCCGTATTCATTGTTCATGTCTGAATTTAGCAACCTTTTATCTGACTTGGCTATAAATTATGATCACGTAGTACTGATGGGGGATTTTAATGTACACATTGATGTGGAAACTGACACTTTTAGCAAATGTTTTACTTATTTGTTAAATTCAGTAGGATTTTGTCAGAATGTCAAAGGTCCAACTCATAATCATAACCACACATTAGATTTAATTATAACTTACAAAGTTGAAATTCAAAATTTAATTATTACTCCATTAAATGAAGTTATTTCTGATCACTACTTAATTACATTTGATTTGGTCCTGCCCTTGCGAACACACTCCCAGATTAAAACAAAGACAGTGCGGCATCTAGATTGTAATTCTGCTTCAAAATTTATAGATACTTTGAGTAAGTCGAGTGTAATTGTGGAAAACCATTTAGATCAGTTAACATCAAATGTAAACGTGGAAAACAATTTAGATCAGCTAACATCACATTATAATGTGACCTTGAGAGATGCTCTGGACACAGTGGCTCCCCTTAAAACAAAAGTGATCAAAGCACATAGAAACTCTCCCTGGTTTAATGAAAACACTCGAGCTCTTAAATTAGAGTGTCGAAAACTGGAACGCAGATGGAGAACAACAAAGCTACAGGTCTTTCAAATTGCATGGACAGAGAGTGTTAATAAATATAAAAAAGCCCTCTTTAAAGCTCGGTCAGAATATTATTCTACATTAATAGATAGCAATAATAAAAATCCTCGGGCACTGTTTAGAACAGTGGCTAAATTAACAAATGGAAATTCAGATCAACAGTGCAAAATACCAACAGACATTAGCAGTACAGACTTTATTAACTTCTTCAATGAGAAAATTAAAAATATAAGATCCCAGATCTCTGCATCACAGTACAAACCAAATACTAGCTTAGCAGACCCTGTCTCACATTGCACTCAGCACTTTAGTAATTTTAATCCTGTAACTGAGCAGGAAGTCTTAAGTTTAATTTCTAAAATGAAGCCCACTACTTGTTCCCTAGATCCAGTGCCAACAAAACTAGTAAAAAGTGCAATGGATGTTCTTGCAGCGCCTATCCTAAACATTATCAATAGTTCATTATTGCATGGCACAGTACCTGATACACTAAAAGTGTCAGTCATTAAACCATTACTTAAAAAGTCAGACCTAGACCCACACATACTAAATAATTATAGGCCTATTTCAAATTTACCGTTTCTCTCTAAAATACTAGAAAAAGTAGTCGCCAGTCAGCTTCAGACACACCTTATGCATTACAATTTATTTGAGAAATTCCAGTCTGGTTTTCGCACTGGTCATAGTACAGAAACGGCACTAACACGGGTTGTAAATGACATTCTGATATCCTCTGATGAAGGAAACTCATCTGTAATTATGTTGTTGGACTTAAGTGCAGCATTTGACACCATCGACCATTCTATTTTACTGCACAGGCTAGAAAATGATGTTGGGCTTACAGGCACCGTGCTCGCTTGGTTTAGTTCTTACTTATCAAATCGATTCCAATATGTACAGAAATGTGCTGACAGTACTCCATCATTATACACAGAAGTTCAATATGGTGTCCCGCAGGGCTCAGTACTGGGACCTTTACTGTTTTCACTGTACATGCTTCCACTGGGATCTATCATTAGGAAACATAATGTTAATTTTCACTCGTATGCAGATGACACCCAGTTATACCTTTCATTTAAATCAAATGAAGTTTCTCCAATGTGGTCTTTAATTAGTTGTGTTAGTGAATTAAAGGAGTGGATGAATAAGAACTACTTGTCTTTAAATACAGATAAAACAGAGATGTTAATTGTTGGAGGGAATGATGCTGATCACAATAATATTTTGTCATCATTTAACTCAATGGGAATCCCAATCAATTTTACTGAATCAGCCCGCAATCTAGGAGTTATCTTTGACTCTAGCATGTCATTTAAAGCGCATATTACAAAGTTGTCCAAAACATGTTTCTTCCATCTTAAAAATGTTAGGAAATTAAGGCGCTTTTTAAATAAACAGGATTCTGAGAAACTAATTCATGCATTTATCTCTAGTAGGATTGACTACTGCAATGCGGTGTTCACTGGATGTTCAAACTGTTCTTTATACAGCCTCCAGTTAATCCAAAATGCGGCTGCGAGAATTATTACAAGAACAAGAAAATACGAACACATAACTCCAGTTCTTAAATCCTTACACTGGCTCCCGGTTAAGTTCAGGGCAGATTTCAAAATCCTTCTTTTAACATATAAATCATTAAATGGTCGAGGTCCGGCTTACTTGTCTGAACTTATCATGACTTACAAACCAGAGCGCACATTAAGATCTCAAGATGCCGGTCTGCTTATGATTCCAAGGATTAATAAAATAACAGTGGGGGGTCGAGCTTTTAGTTACAGGGCCCCTAAACTGTGGAATGGTCTGCCTGCTACTATAAGAGATGCCCCTTCGGTCTCAGCTTTTAAATCCCGGCTGAAGACTCACTACTTCAGTTTAGCATATCCTGACTAGAGCTGCTGATTAACTGTACAGACTGCATCTCTGTTGTTAGTCATTAGCACTTAAACATAAGTAACATGACAGTTATAATTGGATACTAACCCTCATTTATTCTGTTTTTCTTCTCGGTACTCAAATGTGGCACTTGGTGCCACGGCCCACCTGCCAAGTTGTTTTGCCTGCCTAAGGAAAAGTCATCCCAGATGGAGGATCGCAGGAATCGTGGGAGAGAGGGGTCCTTTCATCGGATTGGCTGGCCCAGCACTGTTTCAGCTGTGGAATGGCCAAATGGGGGAGGCAGCTTGAAGGATGAGGTCTCCAGGACTCTATACAAATACAAATCTTATTATGGGATATATCATCTACTGTTAAATTCTGCTCTGTACTTCTAAAATTTATATATATATATTTTTTTTTATTTCTTACTATATTGAGAAATTGTTCTGTGTACTGTACTGTATTGTATTGACCCCCCTTCTTTTGACACCCACTGCACGCCCAATCTACCTGGAAAGGGGTCTCTCTCTGAACTGCCTTTCCCAAGGTTTCTTCCATTTTTCCCTACTAGGTTTTTTTGGGAGTTTTTCCTTGTCTTCTTAGAGAGTCAAGGCTGGGGGGCTGTCAAGAGGCAGGGCCTGTTAAAGCCCATTGCGGCACTTCCTGTGTGATTTTGGGCTATACAAAAATAAACTGTATTGTATTGTATTGTTAGATCCAGTCCCAACAAAACCACTAAAAGGCTGTTCTGGCAGCACCTACTATCAATAGTTCATTACCCAATAGCACAAACCAGACCATTACTGAAAAATCTAAGCTAAACCAATATACACTTAACAAATAAAGACCAATTTCAAATTTACCCTTTCCTTTTAAAATGCCAGAAAAAGGAACCGTCACACAGCTTCAGTCTTACCTTACACACCACCACTTATAAAAGATATTAAAGAGTACAGTAACTCCACTAACCTGTAAATGACATTCTAATGTTCTCTAATGAAGGAAATTCCACCGTAATTATGTTGTTATGTCTTAGCACATCTTTTGACACCACTGACCAAGACATTCTATAACACATGCACTTTCCTTGTGTGGTTTAGTTCATATTTATCAAATCAATTTCATTACAAACAAAAATGTGCTGACAGTATTCCATCATTACACTCAGATTTAAATATGGTGTTTTGCAGGGCTCAGTACTCAGACTTGTACTATTTTTATTTTACATTCTTCCTTTGGAGACTACAGTATCATTAGAAAACATAACATTAATGTCATTCATATGCAGATAATAGCAAGTTATACTTTTCTTTTATATCATATGTTTCAGGGATTCTGTCCTTAATTATGTCAGTGAAGTAAAGTAGTGAATGGATGAGAACTACTTCTCTCTGAATATAGAAAAAAAACGGAAATGCTAATTATTGGGGGCAATGATGCAGAGTGCAACAATATTCTACCACTTTTTAACTCTGCTGGACTAACCATAAGTGTTACTGAACTGGCACAAAAATAACCTAGAAGTTATCTTTAACCCTATCATGTTTTCTAAAACACATATAACAAAACTATCTAAAACTTGTATTTTTATCATGAAATATTGGAAAATTGAGATGTTTTATAAATATGGAGGATACTAAGAATTATTTTGTAACTTTTTGTGTTAAAATACTGCTGTTTTCATCCTTTTATTTATATTCTTTTTAGTGTTTCATATTTTATGTCAATTCTGTTACTGTGTTTGTGATGTTGTTTCTCCCCAAGGGGTGACAAATAAAGTTTTATCTATCTATCTATCTATCTATCTATCTATCTATCTATCTATCTATCTATCTATCTATCTATCTATCTATCTATCTATCTATCTATCTATCTTGTTTATTGTATGTCGCGACTAAGTGAGCTGGGCCTAAATTGTTTCACTTCTTTCAAAATTTGACCACAAAAAAAAAAATCTAAGTTTGCGTGAGAATTGGAATTTACTAACACTCATCTCTGAAAATTGTAATGTTTTGTATAAGACAAGTAAATGTCTTTAGAAATTTAAATATTTTTTCAAAGATTAAAAATAAATTGTTATAAGTGTGATTTAATGTCTGAAGAATCAAAATAAAAATACATTTTTGAAACTCTTACAAACCAATTTCAATGCTTACAAATATTTTATAAAAATATTATAAAAAATATATTACAAAAATATTATAGACAAAGGCATAGTTCTATTTAGAAGCTCAATCACATATAAAGTAAGGAACAATATTTTATTAACACCATTTGATGCAATTCAAAATAATTAACCAACCATGAAAAATTGACATTTTTGACATAATTTGATCAGTTTATTGCAATGTTTGAAATATGTAACTGTGTGTTAATTAAAATATATTTCTCTTTTCATAAACCCAATTCTCTGTATAAATTATTGTAAAACAAAACAATACCCACTTCATCTGCACATGTAAGCAGCACAGTGGTTCTTAGGGTGGTTTTGGAGGGTCACTTGATTGATTTTGATATTTTCTAAAATGACTACTACAGTATATCTTGTGTCCCATGGAATTCTGTTTCTTTTAATGTATACTAGTCAGCATGAAGAAAGCATGAGAACATAAACAAAATATCATTGTTTTATTTTTCAACATGGAATTCTTTTTTTCTTTTGACAGATGCCTACTGATGTAGCCCTACTCCAAACTCCTTAACCAAATATATCACAAGGCAATATGATGGATATGCCATTTAATTTATGATGAAAATAACAAGCATTTGTGGATTATATGGTTTGTGCCTCAAATTACAAAATATACCACAATATTTCTTAAACTTGAATTTGTTGTAAGGTTACACACCAAATGTTGTTGATGATAAAAATAATCAGCAAAGACATCAAAGAGTGATATAACATTTAGTAATTGAAGACAAGAAGTGCATCTGCAACTGTGATGTATTAATCAAAAACTAAAACATGTCACAGTTTTGCCCCAGGCAGTTCCTGAAATGAGTAATCAAAAATCAGCTATTAAGAATATTAGAAGAGTCAGAGACACTCATGTTATGTTTTGGAATTGAGAGACCAAGTAAGTTGTAAATTGTAGATGAGACACACACTGACAAAGCAGGGATACCTTTGCACAGTATTTATTAAATAAAAAAAAAAACTTCAATTAACAATATGAAAAACGGGACCTAAAAAGAGAAAAAAAATTTAAAATGCTCTTACTATTAAAGATCAACTTAGAAAGTGCATATCATAATTAACAAATTTTGTTCAGAATGTTTTACATTTAAGCATTGGCAAAAACAGAGACACAAGAGCATACAAATTTTACTAAAATCTAGTCATCTGTCTTACATCTCTTAGGCAGCAAATACATTTTTCAAAATTAAAACAAAAAAATTATTTTACAGGTGATATTTAATTTGGCATTGTTACAATAAAGTTTTAGACATGTCTATCACAATGTTTAAGTGGCTTCATGCTCAATATCATCATATTCAGGAGGTGAAGTGTACTCCACGGCACCATGAGAATCTGTGAAAGACAAATGCAAAAGAAGGTTCAAGAAAAGTTGAATTTACAAAGATCTCAGTAGCATAAATGGCTGTAAGTATTTAGATAAATTGGTTTTATAAAAATTTTTAAAAAGTTGTTGTACTTGTATTAACTAGCAATGGATGGGTTGCTAGTCCATTGGCTTGAAAATGAAGGAAATATGATTTTTTTTCCCCCTCATTTAGTTTTTCTCTAATTTTCCTATGTACCCTTGCAATATCTCTGAGGACCACTGGTTGCAAACCCCAGCAATACAGAATACACTCAACAGTTATGGGAGGAATATTAGAGTAACACAAGAAAAAAAAAGTTAATTATTTACTAATGGAGACGCACAAATGTATAGCCACACACACATAAATACTTGTTTCCTAACTTAATCGTTTCAGCTGGATGTCACTTTACACAGTTTTGCTTGACAGTAAATTAGTAAATAAAATAACAACAATAATTATTAGAACATTCCACATTCAAGATTTGTAAAAAAAAATAAAATGTACATCATCATTATATTATATAACACTTAGTAATATTCATTTAAGGACAATCCTTAGTGCTGACATTCATTTATAGCTAATCTACCCAGAGCATTGTATTGTCTTCAACTGAAAATCTACATATTCTATGTTTGTGATTACTTTCTACTTCTTTCCATAGATCTCCCACTTCATATTGCTATAGTCAATGTCTCTCTTTCCCCTTCAGCTGTTGCCAGGACCCTAAGTGTGGCCACATATGACTTTTTTCATTAACCCAGTCCTGTCTCTTCTTTTTTCACAAGACCCATATTATTTGTTTCTTCCTTACAACCCATGACCATCAACTTGTTCTTCTTTCTAGACTTCACTACTGCAACCCCCTGCTGGCGTAGCTTATAGTAACAGCTACTTCACCTCTTCAACTAATCCAGAGTGCTGATGGTATTTCTGCTGTTTTTTTTCTCTCAGTACTTCTCTGCACTTCTTTGTCCAGTGGTGTCTGAATATTTCTAATATTGACTTCAAATCTTTAGTCCTAAGGTACGACTCCTTTCATAGAATTATTTTTATTCCTGTCTCCAAGTTGTAGAACAAATGCTCGTTGACTGTTAAAACAGCTCCCTATACATCAGGGTGCTTCTTTAAAATTCAACCCTCAAAACCTCTGGATTGTTTAAGGGTTAAAACAACTGAACTGTACTTCTGAAAACAAACAGCAATTCCCAACCCTACGTATTTGTCATCAGGTCCAATGACCAGTTTGAAACTTTTTGTATTCAAAATGAAATGATTATTCTCTATAGCTGGGACTGAACTTTCGACCACTCAAAAGTATGGTTGTATTTTACCTTTCATAAGTTGCCTTGGGTAGCAAACAAATACATGGACAAGTACTATGGTGTAATCTAAATCAAGAAGATAATCTGGCACACATACATACCTATTTCTGTGTTTTCTAAAGGATCCTCAACATCATCATAACTGTAAGGCAGCTCATTATTAGATCTGTTTTCTGTAGAGAGAAGAATTTATAAAAAGTCATAAGTAGAGTTTAACCAGATCTATCTTGACTGAGCACTTAGGGAATGATCTTATGGAATGCTTGTTATTTATCTGTCAACTTGCTTAATAATAATAATAATAATTCATTACATTTATATAGCGCTTTTCTCAGTACTCAAATCGCTATCCACACAGGGAGGAGCCGGGAAGCGAACCCACAGTCTTTTACAAATTAATTACATACTTTCAAACATCCATCCATCTATTATCCAACCCACTATATCCTAACTACAGGGTCACGGGGGTCTGCTGGAGCCAATCCCAGCCAACACAAGGCACGAGGCAGGAAACAAACCCCGGGCAGGGCGCCAACCCACCACAGACTTTCAAACATTTATACTGAAAGAAAATAAGCTTTGTTTCTATCTCTATGACAAATCATTGGTAATCTAGCAAGAGATTGCAAGGGTAAAGTATTCAGCAAAAATGGCAGAAGGCAAAGCAAGGACACACAGAAAGTCTCCAAGTCTCTAAGACAGAGACAGGTGTTGGGAGGCTAGGGGAATGATTGTTTTCTATGCGTCTCAAACAATAGACTACAAAAAAGAAGGAAAACGACAGCCTGGGTGTAAGCATACAATACATTTTGGGGTGGGTGACAATGAAGTGATAAGGCCATGTTGTCCATCTAACGAAGATCTGAGATTCAGCTCTCTAACAAAAAGTGTAAAGAGTGCAATGGCACAAGGAGTTATGGGGTTCTTAGTGAATGTTCTGGTGCCAATGTAAGGCCATCCCTTACAATGAGTCTGGAGACATCAACCCTTTGTGGAGAAAACTGAACTTGCAAGAAGTCAAAGTCATGATAGACAGACAGAGAGAGAGACAGAGAAGTGAGAAAATGAGTGCTCTGTACTTTATAAGTTCGTAAGCCTTCCACCAGCTAGACAAAGGCATAAACCTGGATAGGCACACTAAGAGGGGTAGCTGGATTTTATTTAATGCACTACTTATTTGAATGTTGTTGTTTTCTGTAACCATCCATCCCTTTCTTGTACTTTTAATAAAAGCAACACATTTTTGTACTCTTGTTTGTTCCTATAAGTTAATACATATTGTTTTACTCGTTATTCATTTCTTTTCATATAATTTTTTACAATTTATTTTATGAATATTGGCGCACTATTTACAAACAAGGGTTATTTTCTGTGTTAACCTGTTAACATTATATTTTTAGAAGAATGCAAGTGATTTAACTCTGAAAGATATTCCAGCAAAACAAAAAACTTTGCCTTGATTAAATATTGAAAAACTGAAATCTTATCGTTACCTAATAAGGTTACAGCTAACTATGGTGTATTCTTTAGTGCTTTAAACTGAACTCCCTTTACTGTTCTGTGTTCCAATAAGAACATGCTGTGCAGTACCTGGTAGGTCTTCATTTTCTTCTATTGCAGTATCATCATAGTAGCCAGGGCCATCAGCCTCCAAAGAAGCTAGTTTCCCACCTGAGATAATCATACAATGTTTGTTAAATTATTGTTATTTGAGGGAATAAAACATAAATGTACAAACTACAATTTCCAGAGTTTACCTAGAACATGGCCTTGGTCATCGTCCTCAATGTCCTCGTAGTCATATGGTAGCTCATCAGATAGAAAGCTCCCTAAAAACAGCAGGCAAAGTCAGTTTGGACTAGTTTCAAAATTTTCTCATTTACTTATTGTAAGAAGTCTTCCATCCACCCATAAATTTACCAAACTTGTTACATGCTTTACAGGTTCACTGGGAACTGGAGGCCATCCCAGTGTATGGTGTAAGTCAGAAAATATAGGATGAAATATAAATCCAATGCAGGGAAAATGAGTGAATGTATTGTAGGTGTGCTGGATTGTCCCTTGTAATGGAACAACATATCACCAGTTTGTACTGCTGCCTTGGGCCCAGTGCCAAAGAAGTAGATATTGACCTCAAGCAATCTTAAGTTATTTGTAAAAAATAAAACCGTTTCAGTAAACTGACAATTGGAAGAATATTATTGTCATTTTTCAACACATTGTCATTTCACATGCATTTAATTATAAAAGTATCACTGCACTGGAATGTTGTAAGTCACACACGTATTTGTTTACAAAATGTTGAAAAAGTTAGCTTCAAACTGAATATTAAATGTGCCCATAGTTTCCAAAATGAGTGTAAATGAGCTTCAGTATGTTTTTCCAGCATTGTCCCAATGTACAATATTCCATCCTTACTTAGGTCGAAAAGATATCAGTGCCCATGATGAGCTCTGTAACTTGTTTATTTAAGTTAACAGGTATTCCTGAAAAGACATTTTAGTATTTGAATATGGCAAATTCTCTGCTCTCACCTGGACAGGCAACATATTTACTATGCCAACACAGATATAGGTAATATAGTATTTCTCTCTTCTTGCTTTATGTACAGTATCCATATTACTAACCGAGAATGCTAAACCGGATGATGGACGCAGGCACATCCGGCAATGGGCCGTAGCTGCAAAAAGACGTACTGCGCAGGCGCAAAAAGAGTCCGCGAGAGTCGGCTGAGGAGCCGAGAAAGGCGGACAAAAGAGGGCGAGAGAGGCGGATGAGGAGAAAGGCGGACAAAAGAGGGCGAGAGAGGCGGATGAGGGTCCGCGAGAGGCGCAGGCGCAAAAAGAGTCCGCGAGAGTCGGAGAAAGGCGGACAAAAGAGGGCGACAAAGGCGGATGAGGGGGGCCGCGAGAGGCGGACAAGACCACAGAAAAAAGGAGTGAGCACATACAAAAAGGAAAGGAAAAGGCACATAAAAAGGTAGTCAAACGTGGCCAAAGCACGAAACACATTGCACACGAAACTAAACACACCAAAAAAAAAGAACAGACGAGCACACAACAGCAAGGCACGACCACACACCCCCCCCCCCCACCCTACAGGCACGGGACGGGACGGGACACACACCAAGAGGGGGGTTCAACAAGCCCATGGAAGACAAAAAAAAAGAACACAAAACCGCCCCACAGACCCTACAAGCAAGGGACGGGACACACACAAAGAGGGGGATTCAAACAAGACACAGGAACACAAAAAGAAAGAAGACGCTAGCGCAACAACAATCCCCCCCACACATCCATAAGAAGTGACACCCAGAGCCACATGAACCTTCCTGAAAACAAACAATGCACAGAGCTTATAATGAGAAACGTCACTCATATCATAAACAATCACCCATTAGCTAAGTCTATAAAAATGCTACATGAAGTTGAAAAGGAGGCAAATACAAAAGCAAATGCAGAAGGTATAGCGGCAACTACAATTGCTTTGGTCTTGATAAAGGACAAAGAACAAGATCCAAGACGATACAATCTGCCCGTCGTTAATGAAGTGGCAATTGTCTTTCAAAGTAAAGATGGTGAGCCTCCATTTCATAGAGATATTGTTCTACATTTACGTCCTGATAAAAACAACACACCTACATTCCAACGCATAGACATTTGCTTTCCGCTTCTTGATATTTTATTTGTTATTTCTATGCTACATTCCAACGCATAGACATTTGCTTTCCGCTTCTTAATACTTTATTTGTTATTTCTATGCGCATCATCCAAAGCTGCACACTATTCTATATCTAATTCATACATCTCACTCTTTGTCATGTCCCAACGCCAGGGGTTGGCGAGCGAAGCGAGCAGGGGGTGGAGCCCCCTAGTATACTATATAATATTAACCTTATCTTAGCCCTATTCTACCAGAACCCTGTTACTGTGAGGACTTCTTACTGTTGATTTACTGGTTTAACCTAAAGCTCAACACAACTGGTGAGGATTGTGTGTGTTTCTGGTGTTCGTGACTCTTGGCACTTCAGTTGACAGGAATGTGGGTGAGGATGGGGGTTTATGGAGTTTTGAATAGAGAAGAGACAGAGAGCAAGTTATTTGTTCTCATTTTCATGTCTTTTTCTATACTTTAATGGTCAGTTGCTCACGTTTTTCATCTAATATCAGAAAATGTTTCCTACAAGACATAAAATGCAAAATTCTGATCAATCCATAAATTCTGTAGCTGGAATGTTCCATCCATCCATCCATTTTCCAACCCGCTGAATCCGAACACAGGGTCACGGGGGTCTGCTGGAGCCAATCCCAGCCAACACAGGGCACAAGGCAGGGAACCAATCCAGGGCAGGGTGCCAACCCACCGCAGGACACACACAAACACACCCACACACCAAGCACACACTAGGGCCAATTTAGAATCGCCAATCCACCTAACCAGCATGTCTTTGGACTGTGGGAGGAAACCGGAGCGCCCGGAGGAAACCCACGCAGACACGGGGAGAACATGCAAACTCCACGCAGGGAGGACCCGGGAAGCGAACCCGGGTCCCCAGGTCTCCCAACTGCGAGGCAGCAGCGCTACCCACTGCGCCACCATGCCGCCCAGCTGGAATGTTAAAGGTTCCAATTACAAACCCAAGAGAAAACACTGCCCTCATATCACGTATCCTTTAGGGCCAAGACAGTGTTTTTATACAAGGCAGACTTAATAGGTAAGGATCGGTTTTGGCTAAAAAAAGACATTTTTCATTCTAAATATGATACGAAAACAATTTTATTTACTGATTATTTACTGATGTAGTTTCCAACTCTAAAGGGCAATATACTATATCTGTAACGTTATTTCTGTGTGTCAGCCTGCCTGGATCTACCTCTTCCCATCAGGAGCCCATAAGACCGGAAACTCTGCCATCTTGAGCAGTCTACTTTGAGACTGGCATCAATATGACATTTTCTTTTGCTTTTTAACGTGTTTTAAACCCTCATTTTGCATACAGGCTTGGACAGATTTGTGGCAGATGAAATTTAATATAAGTAAATATAAAGTATGACATGTAGGAGGTAAAAATGTGTTGAATACACAATGGGAGGTCTGAAATTCAAAAGTACACTTTATAAGAAGGATTTAGGAGTCATAGTGGACTTGACACTATCAACTGTCAGACAGTGTTCAGAAGCCATTAACAAGGCTAACAGAATGTAAGGTTATACAGCACAATATGTAGAGTACAAGTCCAAGGAGGTTATGCTCAAGCTTGCTCAAGATTTATAATGCACTGGTGAGGCCTTATCTGAGGTACTGTGTACAGTTTTGGTCTCCAGGCTACAAAAAGGATATAGCAGCACTGGAACAAGTCCAGAGAGCAGTGACTAGGCTGATTCCAGGTCATTCCTAGGGGATGTGTTATGAGGAAAGATTAAAGGAATTAATCCTTTTCAGTTCAAACAAAATAAGATTAAGAGGAGACATGACTAAAATGTTTAAAATTATGAAGGAAATTAGTACAGTGGATTGAGACCATTATTTTAAAATGAGTTTATCAACAACATTGGGACACAGTTGGACACTTGTTAAGGATAAATTTAACACAAACATTAGGAAGTTTTTCTTTTCACAGAGGACCACAGACACATGGAATAAGCTATCAAGTAGTGTGGTAGACAGTAAGACATTAGTGGCTTTCAAAACTATTCTTGATGTTACTTTAGAAGAATTTAGTGGATAGGATTGGCGAGCTTTGCTGAGCTGAAAGGCCTATTCTTGTCTAGATTGTTCTAATGGTCTAATGTTCCAATGTTCCACCCAATTTCATATATCTTCCATTTATACTGGCCAATAAATAAAAAAAATGTAAAGAGAATTTACTCCTTATTATTTTAGAGAAAGAAGGTAAAGGGAACTTTTACTGAATATTTCAGAAAGGGAATGGAATTCAGCCATTCATACTGTAATATACATGCTAGTTTAATATGCACCAAGCACTTCATAATTTAACAAAAAAGTGTTTGTCATTCACATATGTTTCATCCAAAATTGTCTAAAATATACAGTAGGTCCAACATGTGAATGATATCATCAAGTACCTGCTTTGCTAGGTGTAGTACAGTGTATAAGGGGTCCATGGGGGATTAGTGAGGTGCATGATTTTTTTTTTTTTAAATAGTGTGCCTCAGATTCTGTGATTGTCGGTTTATGCTAGAGAGATAGGCAATCACTGAGTGCTTAATGAGGAAATGTCTTGTAATTATTCATGTGTGTATACATAAAAAGCACAGCTATATCTCACTAGCACTCAAATGATCATTTAGGGGAGTACCTGCGCTCACAGGGACACAAAAAACTTCTGAGTAGGTTAAGAAAGAAGAAAGAAAAATGAGGAGAGAAAATAAGAAAGGAAATCAAGGAAAGGGGAGTGATAGAGCAGAATTGGGTCGACCGAGTGTGAAGAGAAAGGAGGCATGGTAAAATTAAGTGAATGGTGTCCTGGGGCACATCAGCCCTGCTGAGTGGTTGGAACAAGGCAACTCAGAAATCCATGGTGGGTTCAAGCAGGTACCAAAAGGGATGAATGAAATGAGAGCTGACTCATGAGGACCATGTTCATCTGTGTCTCAGTCCTGCTGAGTCTCCTGAAGGGTGAGTAGGCAAGATGAAAGAGTGATAGTGAGAGGATGAGATACGAGAACTGATGCAGACTCTGTTTTTTTTCTGGTTTTAGCTACTTATTTACTGGATTTATTTATTTGTTTTATTCCTTCCACTGCTCTGTTTTTATGGATGATTATTTATTGAAGAGTTTTGAACTGCACACTGCATTTTGGACACTTGTTGTTAAAACACATTTTTTGCACCTTTGCACTAGTTGTTGTGTCCTCACTTGCCCTAGATCAGGGGTAGGCAACGTCGGTCCTGGAGTGCCACAGTATGTGCAGGTTTTTGTTCCAACCCAGTTCCTTAACGAGAACTCAATTATTGCTGATGAAGCACATATTGCTTAAGTGACATTTTAATGCTTCATTTTAGTGGTCTCGCTTGTTAAGGTTCTCCAACCTTAATTGCTTATTTCAATCTTAAACTGCTGCATTCAGTGTTTTAATTGCTCCTTATTAGCAATAAGATGTAAAAGACAAAGCAGCCAGCAGTTCTCCAGCTAGCTTTTTTCCAATTACATCTGTGTGTGTTCATCATGCACGGTTTGATTTAATAAAACACTTAATAGAAAAATGTGACAGACTGAAAATGATCTGTTTTAGGCTTCAAATCATTTGGATGATATCCTTGGAAAGGAAAAAAATCTACGATATAAAAGCCTTACATTGCACAGACTAACAAGCCATAAAATTAAATAAGGTCTGAGATTGGCAATGATTGGTTTCTAATTAAGCAATTGGGTTGAATGAAAACCTGTAGCCACTGCGGCTCACCAGGACCAACATTGCCTACCCCTGTTTTACATCTTATTGCTAATAAGGAGCAATTAAAACACTGAATGCAGCAGTTTAAGATTGAAATAAGCAATTAAGGTTGGAGAACCTTAACAAGCGAGACCACTAAAATGAAGCATTAAAATGTCACTTAAGCAATATGTGCTTCATCAGCAATAATTGAGTTCTCGTTAAGGAACTGGGTTGGAACAAAAACCTGCACATACTGTGGCACTCCAGGACCGACGTTGCCTACCCCTGCCCTAGATCATCCTTGGTTATGTACTAAATGGGTGATGCCCACAGCTGTGTTCTCAGAGCATCACACTAGGTCACATGTTTTAGGATAGATCTACAAATAAATCATTCTGAGAAAAAATATTTATATATCACTTGGATAGTTTTAAACTTAAAATAACTCCTAATGCTTCAACAGCAATATTTGGAGTAATACTAAATGTGGTAAAAATGTGCTATAAAAATAGTTGTAATGTCCTATACCTCCTGCCCATGCCCAAAAACTTATTCTGCCCAACTGGAAGAATCCTAAGCTACCATCTATAACTTAATAGGAAAATGATGTTTGATATTATTTCAAATTGGAAAAATACATTTTTCTTTGCAAGGATCTAGTCTGATTTTTTTTAGAAATTGGATGGAAATAATTCATCAATGTAATTCTTATATGCTCTGTGTGTGCTGAACTTGTTGACATCTTTATTTGCTGTAGTAACCCATTGAATATAAAGAAAAATCTTAAACAGGGCTCTGTAGTCATATGTCTCTCTTTATTGGGTGGCTCATGGACTGTTTTTGAAACATACTGTTGCTCTTTATGTTATTTTCATTTTATTTGATTGGTTTGTGCTTTGACATCATGTTTTGCTTCTTAAAAAAATATTTAAAAAGACATAAGATATACATTTTGAGTAGATGCCAGTACTATTTATCATCACTTATGTCTTTGTGTGTCTACTAAAGGTGATTCCCTGTATTCCTTGTGTTCCATCTTACCTTTCCTTGGTGCTCCATAAGTCCCCTGTCTGGCCAGTTTGTACTCAATTTCCTCATAGACTGCATTATTGATGGGAAGAAGTTCATCCATGGCCATTCCTGCAAGTGAAAATGAGTACAACGTCACTAGTTTTGCTGTGCAGAATTTGTGCAGAACATTTCAACAAGCTTAGTGATTTAGAAATAATTGTACTTAATAGACTCTTAGTATTCCTATGGCATCTTACCAATGAAAACTGTGCTGTCACAATTATTAGTTTTATGCATTTGTCTGAGCTTACTGGGTACACTACTTATAATTGAGATGTCCAGCTTTAAAGGGTGCAGTTAATGCATGTTAGGTTTTTCAGTTGGATAAACACATTTATCACAGTTGCTATGCTTTTGTCTTTTATTTTCTTTATTTTCCTTTTGTATTGTTTTGGACATCAAAGATCATTATAACATAATAGTGTTCCATGGTGTGGTCACGTGCCGCAATGCTGGTGATAACTTTGCTAACATATAAAGTTCCGTCCATGCCTCTTGGACTGGAGAAAAAACTCAAGGCTTTGAAACTTGATGCACCCACAATCTCCTGGGCCATGAACTACCTGACCAATAGACAGCAGTTTGTGCGGCTCAGGCACTGCATGTCAAAAATGGTGTTGCGTAATATTGAAGCACCTTAGAGAAGTATTCTGTCTCCTTTCCTGTTCATCTTCTACACAACACACTTCCAGCACAATAACAGCACTTGCCATCTACAGAAATTTTCAGATGACTTGTCCTTCATTGGCTGCATTAATAATTGAGACAAGTAAGAGTACAGGAAGGTTGTGGAGAACTTTTTCTTGTGGCGAAGGGACAACAACCCAGAACTCAACATCTCAAGACAAAGGAGTTGGTGGTGGACTTCCTGTATACCAAGAAACCTCTGAGACCAGTCACTATTAAGGGGGAGAATGTGGATGTGGAGCAGATTTACAAGTACCTTGGGGTTCACAGTAGAGATGTACAAGAAATGCCAGAGCAGAGTTTACTTCCTAAGGAGACTCAGGTCTTTAGATGTATGCAGTAAGCTGCTGGAAATGTTCTATCGATTCCATAGTAGCCAGTGTGTTGTTCTATGCTATAGTCTCCAGTGGAAGCAACTTGAGCTCAAAAGAATCACAATGCCTGAACAAACTTATCAGAAAAATCTACTCCATCACATTATCTGGAAAAAATGATGGTGGCAAAATTGAATGGTAATTTTTTTTCATGGTCATCATGAAATATCCTCTCCATCCCCTGAAAGAGGTGTTCTCTTGGAGTACTTTTAGCCACAGACTCATTCCACCATAGTGTGCTAAGAAACGCCTCTGGGTTCTTTTCTGCCCACTTCTCTCAGGCAATTCATTTCCTTCTCCTGATGTACTTGTTAAGTTCATTTTGAAATATCTGCACAATATACATTTATTTATTTATTGGTTGTTTGAATGAATGATTGATTGAATATTTTTTGTCCTGTAAGTCTGCATCCTTGATTATTTTTATATTTCTGATGCTGTATGCATTTGAATTTCCCCATGGGATTAATAAAGTTTATCTAATCCGCAGTTAGGTCCATAAGTATTTGGCTAAGTCATACAATTTTCATAATTTTGTCTCTGTATGCCGCCACAATGGTTTTGAAATGAAGAAATCAATACATATTTGAAGTGTAGGCTTTCAGCATTAATTCAAATGGTTTAACAAAAATATTGTACTGTATTATCTTTTTAGAAATGACAGCCATTTTATGCATAGTCTTCCCCTTTTCAGGGGCTCAAAAGTACTGTATTTGAACAAACTAACAATCATGAATATAACCATTTTTAGTACTTGGTTGAAAATCTTTTTCAGACAATGACTGACAGAATTCTGAAACCCGTGGCCACCTCAAAGTGCTGGGTTTTAATCCTACTAATGCTTAGCCAGGGCTTTACTGCAGCTATTTTCAGTTGCTGTTAGATTGTTGAACTTTCTGCCTTCAGTTTTATCTTCTGCAAGTGAAATGCATGTCCAAATGGGTTGAGGTCAATTTATTACTTGGCCTTTGAAGAATATTCCACTTTTTTGCATTGAAAAGCACTTACTGTATATACTTGAGTATAAGCCGACCCGAATATAAGCCGAGGTACCTAATTTTACCTACAAAAACTGGAAAAACTTATTGACTCGAGTATACGCCTAGGGTGGGAAATGCAGCAGTTACTGGTAAGTTTCAATAATCAAAATAAATACCAATAAAATTACCGTACATTAATTGAGGTATCAGTAGGTTAAATATTTTTGAGTATTTATTTCAAAGAAAAACAGTAAACTAGCTCTGTAAGTGGAGAAGCAGGTCAACAAAAACAATATTGTATCTCTCTCGTTAGCTTTCTCTCTCTCTCTCTCTCGGGTGTGTGTGTGTGTGTGTGTGTGTGCGCACGTGCGTGCGTGCGTGTGTGTCTCTGTCTCTCTCTCGCGCGTGTGTGTCTCTCTCTCTCTCGCCTGATTCGAATATAAGCCAAGGGTGACGTTTTTCAGCACATTTTGGGTGCTGAAAAACTTGGCTTATATTCGAGTATATACGGTAGTTTGCTTTCACAGTATGTTTTGGCTCGTTGTTCATCTGTATTGTGAAGCGTTCTCCTATCAATTGTACAGCATTTGTTTGAATCTGAGCAGACAGTATAACACTGAACATTTGTGAAATTAATAAACACTAGTGACCCATTTCCATTGACAGGCATGCCTGCCCATCTCATAAGACTGCCTCCACTACGTTTCACAGATAATGTGGTATGGTACAGCTCATTAGCCATTCCTTCCCTTCTCCATGCTCTTCTCTATCCATCATTCTGGTATATATTGATTTTAGCTTAATTTCTCCAAAGAAAATTGTTCCAGTACTGGACTGGCTCTTTAAAAATGTCTCCTGGCAAAGTCTAATCTGTCCTTCCGATGCTTGAGGCTTACCAGTGGTTTGCACCTTGTGGCAAACCCTCCATATTTACTTTCATGAAGCCTTCTCTTGATTGTAGACTTTGGCAATGATAGGCCTATGTCCTGGAGAATGTTGGCTAAATGTTGTGAATTGTGTTTTGTTCACTAAAGAAATAATTCTGTGATTAGCCAGCAAAGTTGTCTTCCATGGTTGTCCAGGCTTCTGGTGTTGCTGAGTTCACCAGTACATTCCTTCTTTTTAAGAATGTACCAGATAGTTGATATAACCATTCCTGGTGTTTCTGTTATCTCTCTGATTTGTTTGTTTTGTTTTCTCTGTCTAATGATGGCCTGTTTTTACTTGCATGGGTAACTCTTCAGATCTCAGTTTGAGAGTTAACAGTGACAGCTTCCAAATACAAATTCCACACTTGGAATCAACTCCAGACCTTGTACCTGCTTAATAAATGGAGGGACCATGTATACAAATGGCTGTTATTCCTAAACAACTCATACAATTTTTTTGTTAAACCCTTTGAATTAATGCTGAAAGCCTACACTTCAATCATGTAATGATTTTTTCATTTCAGATCCTTTGTGGTAGAATACAGAGCTAAAATTATAAAAATTGTGTTACTGTCCAAATACTTGTGAACTTAACTCTAATCTAATCTAATGTGGTTCTACACCCCACCATATACCATTGGCTTTACCATTGTGCACCTCACAACCCTGATCTAGATTAGGTGGCCCTGAAAATATTATGTTATTTTTTATTTCCCACGCGTTTAAAATTTGTTAACATTTATCATTACATTTGGTTAACTGGCAGCAGTCAAATAACAAATAAGGCAGTCAGCTAAATTTGTAAAATTCTTCCCATCCATGTTCTTTATAAATTAGGCCCCTTAGCAAAATACCTATTAGAATTTTTATAAAATAAAAAGGTAAAAAAGTGTAAATAAGTGTGTTCTGTTTTTATAGTTACCTTTTTTTAGTGTTCTATTTCTTTGAAGTTGCCCAATCAGTATGACAAATATGAGGAAAAGAAGAGCTCCGAGTATAATACAGACAATCATAAGAAAGGGCTGCTCTTTGGAACCCTTGATGTTGGGAACTTCTGTTCAAAACAGTCAAACAAAAAGAGTTTAAAAAACGTTAGCTACTGTCTGCTATGCCAACTGACATGATTGTAACAAGATAAAAAGATTAAAACAAAAGTGAATTTACAAATGTGCAGCTGACCTTTTGGTATTGGAGACTTGTTATCCTGTGTCAATCCTAAAAAAAAAGTTACAAGCAGTTAACCTGTAAGTAGTGTGCACTTAAAAAAATGGTTTTACAGTATTAGGAAAGAGCACTGTTTAGCACTATTCTAGCAATGTTAACTCATGGCTTATCTGTAGATTCTGACTTTTCACTCTGTGTTCACATGATACTCACCTGGGGCCTCATGTATAAATGGTGCATATGCACAAAAATGCCTGTTTCCATGCTGACTTCAAGATGTATAAAAACTAAACTTGACATAAAGCCACGTATATTCTCACACCAGCCTTACCCTGTGTGTACACAAGTTTCCACTCGGTTTTGCAAACTGGCGGCACCCAGCGTCAAAGCAGTGCTATAGTTCTTGTATGGTTTCCCTTTCTTTTTTAGATTTACATCCCTGATGCAGCTTTATCAAATACACTGAAACTACCTGAAACCTGTACCAATATAATGGTCCACGGAATGGCCAAAGTATTCCAAATACCATAGCTACTTTAGCGTTGTTTCTCTCAGTGCACCACTCAGAGTATTTTAACCCACTGTATCTGAGTGTGGAAACAACTGATCGGAAAGCTCTCTGGCGGGCTGTGTTGAGAGCACAGAGGATTATCGGGATACAGCATCTACCCTGGAGAACAATTATAGCACACAATGCCTCAGCCATGAGCACAGTCTAATTGAACTTCTCAAATTTGGCAAAGGCTTCAGAGCCTTTCCTGCACGAACCTCGAGGTTCAGAAACAGTTTCATCCCAAGAGCTATAAACACACTCAATCAGTCCATCAAGTGCTCCTGGTAGAACTGTTTGTATTTAGATTTACAATTACCTCACTGCAAACTTGCACTACAGTTGTAATATCGCACAACCTGAGCCACTTTATGAATCATTTGCACTATCTGCACCATATGTACATATATATTGTACTTATGCTTTCATATTGTATATTTTTCATTGTTTTTATAGCATTATTATTATCATTATTATTGTTATTTTATTATTTTATAGGAAAATAACTTTATGAAGGATTTGCATATGAATCTCATTGTACCATACAATAACAATAAAGGAATTCAATTCAATAGAAGATAGCACGTATTTACAGATGATGACGACTGGCTTTTAAGTCGATTTAGATTTCCAAGAGCTATCTTCTTGGAGCTCTTGATATCATTTTTAAGAAGAAATGAATTAATGTATATTACATTATACAGATACATTTAATAATTCATTACATTTGTATAGCGCTTTTCTCAGTACTCAAAGCGCTATCCACACAGGGAGGAACCAGGAAGCGAACCCACAATCTTCCACAGTCTCCTTACTGCAAAGCAGCAGCACTACCACTGCGCCACCTTTAAATAATGTATACTGTTAATAATTAAACGTGTGGGCACGGTGGCGCAACGGTAACGATGAGCAATCCAGGGATTGGTCCTGCCTCGTTCTGTATGCTTGCTGGGGCTGGATGGATAGATGGATGGAGTAATTAAACATATACTATGATGATATTTCAATGTTTTGAAGAATCGGCATTCTAAGCTTACAGATGGTCTGACATTTATTAAAGAGCTTATTGTGTGGCAATCGGTTACGTGGAGAAAGAGAAGGAAGGACAAGAATTGGGGGTTAGTATGTTTGATAGAGACAGTACTGCTGCATTATATTATTTCATCAAGGGTCGCGCACGTCCCAGCAACCGTCTTGCAGGAGGCAGGAACAATCTCTGGACGGGGCCTCAGCTCATTGCTACCACTGCACCACTGTGCCACCCTTCTGCAATACATGCTTTAATTCCTATCATCATGAAAATGATATCAAGTACACATCTTAGTATTTAAATTGTTCACAGAGCTGTAATATCATGAATGTAATGTATCCTGTGTCCTGTCGGTATAAGAGAAAGCCTGTTTAAGAAACACGTAGTGTTTCACACAAATAGAGCACATAGAAGAACACATACAGTATGAAACATTTAACGTGTTACTTTAATTACGATGGAATCTGAGAAACTCTAGTAAATTTAACATTGATTTTAATATTAAGTTTACAACATTCTACTTTATTGACCAAATAAACTTTGACATTAAAGTGGATATTTCAAACTTTTTTTTCCCACTGTGACCCTATTTTTTTCTTTTCTCTGTACACTAATATGCTTCCATAAGACACTCAGATGGTGGGCTATGACTCGCCTCTTCTTTTTTATTTCGGGCACTGTTCGACTTTCTGAACTTGAACTTTCAAGTGTCTCCTCTACTCTGTATGACTCGTTCAACTTACTTTTGTTGTTCATACCACTGCATAAGATAACAAATAGTACGATTTTCCTTGCCTTCACTTCGCATTCGCTGAAATTCTTTTTTTACACATGCTTTTGCCGTTGTCTTTTAACCAAACACTGAACGGGGAAGGTGATATTTATATTGATTTGCAAATTAAAATATGCAAAATTTTGGGAGATGGGGTGGGTTGGCAGGCACGTGCGTTGCTTTTCACACTGACTGGTATTTATGGAGTTGAAGTGCATGGAAGTTGGCTTACACACGGTTTTCTGCATCTGAATTTTTTTGTGCGTACACACATTTCTACTTTTGTCCATACCCCATGTTTTAGTGTGAGTTCTACGCTCAGTGTTATGCATGAGGCTCCTGGTGATTAGAGTTTCATTCATGAGTTGAAACAAATATATTCATTGTAATTCTTAAAAATTATCGATGTTTGTCAGTGTTCTAGTTATACATTGGACAATACACATTAGTCCATTATGCTATTCATTTTGCAATACATGCTCCACGATACAGTATTCCCACAATATGATGTTTTCTTAAAGAAATGTGTTTACAGTGTTTAAGGAAGTAAACTGAAACATTTTGGAACTTAAAATATATTCATTTACTATAACACAGTCAGAAATCAAAAATTTGCAAAGTAAACTTTAATCTGTGCACAAATACACAACCTTGTTTTCAATGACAGAGAAAGGCCTCATACATAAACCTAGGAAAATGTGCAGTAGGGGTGGCCTAAGGGGTAATGAGACATATTATAAAGATGTTTCAAAGGTGATTTCTTCAATGTTGATTTAAAATTGGTTCAAATCACAACTCCGTATTGGAATTAAATCATAAAAACGGAACTGCTTCATCACACAATGAATAAATATCTAACAAGAAACGGTAAAAAGTAACTAAGATGTTTTACACACTCCAGTACTGAGCCATTCTCTTTGTACAACCTTCTGAACAAAAGCACTATAGAAATAAACCATGCTTTTTCTGCTTCATTTGTGCCTTAGCCCAATAGCACAATTAGATTTTTTTTAGTATTTTTCATATTATACATTCACATAACATGCTGCAAAAAACATATAACACTAAGTGTATAGTAGAATTACAGACTTATATGCAGATGAATGTTACATTGGCTTTTTCAAAGTCACAGAATTTGTTTTGATAACAAATGTGGTGTAATCATTTAATTTCAGATGCACATGTACACAGTACAGTGACACTCCTATTTCCACACTTGACCAATGAGCACTATTCCACTACTGTCCTTCTTTGGTACCTAAATCTTATTCAGTAGGTTATGTAAAATATAACATCACAAAATATAATAAGTAGGAATGTTGTAAACATCAAAGTTGCCCTTCTCATACAGTTTCATGAGATTACTGTCAAAATTTGTTTGACATGCAATTTTGCAATCACAAAACTCACTAAAAATAATGTTTTGGAATTTTAAAATGATTTTGGGGATCAGAAAGAAAGAAACATTGCTCCCTAAGGGTTTGGCAAAACAGGACACCCCTTTTGGACCTGTGATTTGTTCATTACCATCAATGACTTGATAATTATACTCTTCACTATAGTTATAGTTGCTCTCTCACTGTAAAAACTGACACCATGCATTCAAAGGATGGTGATATTGATAAAAATTTGTAAACAGGAATCATGGGAAAATGTTTAGGCATAATCATTATACTTCAATTTCATTTCATTTTGTGATTATATTTGGCTATTATTTCATGGTCCTCAATATAATCTATATTGTTATATGTTATGGAGCTGCATTTTAAAATTTGAATGATCCTGCCACCATAACTATAAACTAGTTGGCAGGCTGAGAGTCTAAATAGAGGGCTACCATAAGCTTGATTATGCTGCTATTTGAAAAAACTTATTTTTCACCAGTGTGATACAGATTTGATCCTTTAACAGAAATGTAAAATAAAAAAAACAGAAAGCCTGCTGATACAACCCAGTTTTTTCAAATGCATATTTTATTGGAGAGACTTAGGACTGGTCTTTGAGTACTGCCCAGCGTGAGCTTACCAATTTTTAGACATCCTGAATTGTAAATAATTTAGGGTCAGCATAAATTAATTTTTATTAGTTTACAGACTTGTAAAATTTAATTTAAACAGTAAAAAAAAATCATGAAATAATAAAATGGAATTGAGACACTTTTAATAACCAAAATTTGAATGTGTTACAGCAACATGTGGAATCAAATGCAGCAAGTACATATTTTTCAACTCATTTTTACTATCCTAAACATTTTAGCTTTGCTCATGGATTGCCCCCCAATATATATGGTGCCTTTAGTGCTATGTAAAAATCAAGAAAAAGAACACCAATACCATTTACTGATATTTGGCTTTGAAGTGTGCCTTTGCCATTGTGATTCTAGGATGCTGGAAGCATTAGGGAGGAGATGTCAATGACATATGTGAATTTCCCATTGGAATTAATAAAGTATCTATCTATCTATCTAATGAAAAAAATTTAACTTTTAAAATGAAAATAATTTTCTCAATTTTTAAAGGTAGTATAAAAATAAGGTACGGGATATGTACAGTATATAATGCTTTAGGTTCACAAATCTTTTTGTATTTTTTATTTTGTATTTTATTGTAATGCTAAAAAAGAGAAGTTACATAAAAATACCACCTTGATCAAAGTGCCACCTGAGACAGTCCCCTTGTTCACCAACCCTGACACAGCAACATATTTTTCTAAGGTTTTTAATTTTAGCATCTTCTTTTCACTGCTCCTTGGGAGAACGGATTGCCCATTAGTCTTTTTTGGTTAAGTTCAGATTTTACTAGTTCCAAAAAACTGTAGACCAAATTTATTTCCTCCAGAAACACTATATCATATATTATTAGGTTTTCCTGCGTCTGCTGTCGTTTATTTTTAGCTCTCTTACCTTTGTTTTCTTTACCTTAAATTTTGTTTTGCCTTTTCCTCTGCTCCCTTGCTCTCCTGGTTTGTTCATTGTTTTCAGGAACAGAGGATTGTGTTTAATTATAACTCTGAGGTGATGTGGTCACTGCATTTTGCATCTTGGATTTTGGATTACTCATTTTGTTATTACTGCTTTTCTATCTTTACTCATTTTTTTCAGTTGTTTTGTTTCTTTTTAGCCTGCCACTTTATAAATATATTCTTTTTTATTTTCTGGTTTAGTTAGTTAATTGAACTATTTAGTTTCTTCATTTCTGTCCTTTGTTCTTTGGCTTTGTTTTTTGCTTTGATGTCTATTATTACTTAGTTTCTTTATTCCTTAATGTATGATTATGATTATTTTTTTGTTGTGAATTTTGAATTCTTAATTAGATCAATTAACATGGAGAGAGAGGCTGATTTGGCTTTATCATTTAGGAATTAACTTTATCTGTTTTTTTTCTTCTCTTCACATGTATCTCATCTTTTCTTAAGAACACCTCTGTTACTCTACATTTAAACAAATGTATAATTTTGTAGACAAATAATACATTGTTTTGTACATTTCTGTTACTGTATATATTTTGTATGTGTGTCAGTGCTGTGAGACTCTATATACCAGCGTTTCTCAACCTTTAAGTATTTGCGACCCGAGTTTTCATAACAATTTTAATTGTGCCCCCCCTAAAGTTTTTTTGAAAGGAGCCCACTAATACCAATTTGTTCTTTTTTAATTAATGATATATCATAGATGCATATTTTATTATACCTACTTAACTTTTATCAACATTTATCTAACTCTGTATTTATTTTTCTAGTATCAGAATGTACTGTATTTTAAGTTAATTTGTTTTGGCTTCATTAGATGTATTTTTCATATTTTTGATTCTTGTTTTCTTTTTTTCACATCTTCGTGCCCCCCTTTTTGTTACTTGGCACCCCTCTAGGGGGGCCCGCCCCACAGATTGAGAACCACTGATATATACAAATGATTAAACTATATATATATATATATGAAGAAAATTGGTATGAATAAAAATGTACACCACATTCTTTGGCCTAATTTGTAATCCCACTTACCTGTGCAGTTCACTCCTGCATCCTCCTTGTGCTCACAGTCATTCTTTCCTAGTGGTTCATGTTGGCAGTCCCACAGGTGGGTCTCGGTGCCCCTGCACTTCACTTTGTTTAGCCAGATGACACCACTTCCTCCACCAAATTCCAGTTTTGCACTCACTGCTTCCCCGCAGAGAAGTTGTCGGCAGACCACCTGCACATCTTTCAGGTCCCAGTCATCATCACACACTGTGCCCCATGTATCTCCATACTTTACTTCTACTCGCCCCGAACAGTTATTAGTTTCTCCAACCAGTCTTAAATCTGTTGGCTCTGTAAGACAAACCAAGGGTTTATTAATTTCTTTAATTTAACTTAGATTAAATCTTAGAAAATAGCTAAGTGTGAGCTCACCTGAGCAGTGCTCCTGAGCAATGTCCTCTGAACAGGGCTTTGGGATGTTGGTGTTGAATTTCATAACTCCTGACAAACATTAAATGGAACAACCAGATTAGACAGGACTCACACATAAACAATATCACATGCTTATGCAGTGGAGAAAGAGTTGGGTGTACAGTATATGATGTATGAAAAATGAATTCAAACTTGTGCGTTTTGAGAAGTATGATTGATAATGAATGTGTTATGGCAGTCTTGTCATCTTTTTAAACACTTCATGTGTATCAAGGCATTTCTAGTTAGACTGACTGTGTAATTACAATAATAAAATAGAGTCGTGTCTGAACTCTCATTTGGAATGAATTTGGAATGTTTAAAGAATATGGTATCATCCAGATATTGTAGAAATGGCTGATGACAAGAGTTCTCAGGCAAATCGTGGTTATTTATAAAAAATAGGAAAAAAACAACAACAATTACCCTTTCTTATTTTTGAGTCACTTTTAAACTACTGGTAATATAGAAGTGAAAATAATCAATTGTCAGCAATCAGTATTTCTGTTAATTGTGAGTTAAAAGGCATTTTAGATTGATTAACCACCTTAGCATTACATTTACCCCCAGAAAAACATTTTCAGCAATAAAAAATGTTATTATGTGTAACAGAAGTATGTAAAAGCATCAACATAAATGCAGTAAAAAAAGTATGTCTAATGTCCACTTGCGTGATGAGACAGTCACCAACACACTGCCTGATATTGTATTTGGGACAGTAGAAGTGTGTTTGTTTGCTCAATTTTCTTGTGACATTTTTTTCTGTTGCTTGAACATGAGAGGGAAGAGAATGTCAGTGCCTGATCTGCACAATCGACAATCCCTTTGTGTTATTGTGTGCTATCACAGCTCAAGGCTTTGTGACTTCCACATTTCCTATGACACAAACAACAATTGCTTCATTGTGAACAGTGCTTAGGGCTCCAACATCTTTGTTGTCCTTCTACTTAATCACAGTCATTTTGTCTTTTTACCATTCACCTACTTGCACCACAGAGAACATTCAGACGACTAAATTCACCAGGCATATCACTGCAGTTTGGTTGTACAGTGCTGTATGCATCACTTTCACTGTCTATGTCAATGTCTGATGGCCAATTCACACTGCCATCACTATTGTGTGATTCAACTAGTGGTTCCTTTTCAAGTTGTTATTAAGTGCCTAGCACCAAAACTGGGAGCCAAGTGAAAAGCTACAAATGCATTGTCCTCCTAAAGAATCAAGTACAGCACTAGAAGCATCTTTTGTCCGATAGGGAAGGGCAGATGAAGCTACACCCACCAACCAGGGTAGTACAGCAGGAAGCAGGCTGGGACAGGGAGATGCTGGCCAGCATCATACAGCCCATCAAAAATAGCTTCTACCATCCTGAAACCAGACTTAGTACTGTGGTCCAACTCTCTGTTCACTGCCTACTTCGTAGAGCTGACAGTGACCTGGGAGGATGCTGTTCATGAAACAAGAGAGATGAAAAAGTTGTGCTATGCTGAGTTGGCAGCTGAGGTAGAACAGCAAAGCTGAAGAGCAATAGTCTGTCCAGTGGAGGTTGGTTGTCGGGTTTTATAGCAACATCTACTACTTCTATGCTTCTGAGGGACCTGGCACTCAATTGCCAAGCCCTACATTGGACTGTTAAGCAAACATCAGGGACTGAAAACCCTAGCTGGGCCCCAAACAGCATGGGACACACACCTGGGTATGATCAGCCATTGGGGGGCCTGCCTCAGTAGAGGGTGTCTTGTGATGAAAAGGCCAAAATACCCAAATATACTTAGCTGCACAATTGAGGATGTGTCCCAAGTAACATCTTTTAATTGGTGTGAAGTTGGTGGTGGGGGTAATCTATGATAGGCTGGCTCAGTCTCTGCCATGGTGGTGGTAAACAACAGAAAGTTTTTTTAGCATGGAGGACATTCTTGAAGCACAAGAGTTTGTAACATAACGATCTTCTGTATTCAAATGATTAAACTGGCTTTGCAGCTCCTCGTTTAGATGTCATTGTGTTTTTGTTGATAGCTCCACCCCATTCATGAACATTGATAAGTTACTTTAGAGCAGAGGTGTCCAACTCCAGTCCCGGTGGGCCGCAGTGGCGGCAACTTTTCATTGTAACTCTTTTCTCAGTTAGCGAGCAGTTTTCATTGTTAATTAACTCCTTTTCCCTTCATTTTAATAGCCCTGTTTTTAAGGATTCAGTCCTCTGAATTGATTTGTTTCTTCATTAAATGGCAACCAAACAGAAATGAGTTATGAAACAAGCCAACAGATGACCAGCTAAACTGGAACGTCAAACTCCAGCCAATTTTACTCCATCCAGTTTCTTAATGAGAAGCCAGTTCTTGCTGTTAATTAAAGCCGTTATTGAATATCATGACTTGCTGCTGCTCTCGTTCTGCCACAGCAGACTAATGATTTTCTGTTTTTTCTAAGACCATCGTCAAGATGTTTTGGTGACTTGAGCAGACCAACATGACCGGGACCTTCACCTTTCTTTATTTTCATGTTAGCTGGTCATGTGGTGGCTTATTTTGTGTCTCATTATTGTTTGGCTTATCATTAAGGAAAAAGAAACAACTAAGGGGTCTGAGTCACGTCAATTGAAACTAAGGCATATCAAGTTAATCAGCAGAAAAAATGGCTCACTAATTAAGAAGATGGTTAGAATGAAAACCTGCAGCCACTGTGGACCACCAGGACCAGAGTAGGACACCCCTCCCTTAGAGTGACAAAACACATAGAAATAGTAATGATTATTTTGGTGAATGATGTTATTTCATCCACAAGATGGCAGCAGAATAATGTTCCCAGCATTAATCAGACTCAATACTATTAAGTGGATGATTAAACACCACCCAGAGTCTGACTCTGAAACAACTGTATTTACATTGAATTCTGAGCCCTAGTTACACTTGTGGTTAGTGCCAAGGTGGTTAAACGAGGAAGTGACATGTCTGAAAATATGTTTATGTTATCAATTAATCTATCAAAGCATATTTTAAAAGTGCTAATATTAAACTAATATTAATTTTTCTAATGAGTTGTTAATGTATGGTTCTGCACTTATTCATAATACATTATTAATGACAAAGATGCTTTAAAGCTAAGATATTACTATCAGTTTCACCCTGTGACCAGAGGGCAGCCAAAAGCAGACATAACCCCCCACCCTACATAACAATAAACCAGTAATTTCTAGTTAAAAAAGGAGGTTTAGTAACAAATAGACAAGGAAAGCTAAACATTGAATTTGAGATCATTTCTATCATGTGGGGTTGCTGGTTCAGTTACCCACAAACAAAGAGAAAATTGTGCTCCTTCTTCACCTACTGTGCCTTCTTCTAGAACAACTCTGACTTTTGTTTCTCCTGTCAGTTTCCCTCACAGTTCACTCTTGACTCTAAGCTTGTTAACACACTTAGCAGTATGAGCTTTTAAACCCCCATCCTGGAACTGTTTCCTGATTGGCTTCCTGAACAACTTCCAGGGTCAGGAATGCCCTCTGGAAATCATGGGGTCACTCTCTTAGAACTGGGTATGAAAAACCCAGAAAAGATGCATCAATCATGTACTTACTGTACATTAAATTTGGCCTGCCCAAGCCTACATGCTGTTCAGATTCCTCTGTAACAATTCAGATGATTCCAAATTATCTGCTCATCCACTTCATTTGGTATCATCTACAAAATTAATTTGCTTGTTTTATGTATTTATTTCTAGATATTTTAGGTATATTAAAAAGAGCAGTGGTCCCAGCACTAATACCTGATGGACAACAATTTTAACATTACTTAATTCTGAAAATGTTCCCCTCACCATAACCTTTTCCTTCCTATGTTTAAGATAATTTTATACACACATACACACCACACTCTGCCTTGATGCTTGTTTTATTTTGATCACTAACTTTTCATGTGGTTCCTTATCAAAAGGCTTCCTGAGGAAACAAACACTATTTCCGCAATATATAAAATCTTATTAGAGTCCCTACCTTTCAAAGATCCAAGAGGACATTGGGAAAAAGATCTCTTAATCAATATATCAGAAAAGGAGTGGAAGGTAGCAAAGCAGAGAATTCACTTGAGTTCTATATGCGCAAAGCATAGAATTATTCAACTAAAAATTATATATCGAGCTCATCTGTCTCGCCTAAAACTGTCCAAAATGTTTCCAGGCCAGGATCCAACCTGCGAGCGCTGCAACCAAGCTCCTGCCTCACTGGGTCACATGTTCTGGGCCTGCACCAAACTAACATCATTTTGGACAAAAATTTTTAAGTGCCTCTCAGACAGCCTTAGTATCACAATCCCTCCTAACCCACTAACAGCTGTGTTCGGTGTTCTTCCAGATGGACTTGAATTGGAGAAGGACAAGCAAACGGTGATTGCATTCACTACACTTTTGGCACGCAGACTTATTTTGTTAAATTGGAAGAATCCTAATGCTCCTCTTATAAGTCAGTGGGAAACCAATGTTTTATATTATTTGAAATTGGAAAAAATCAAATTTTCAGTTAGAGGATCTGTACAAAATTTTTTCAAAACATGGCAGGATTTAATCAATATTATTTTAGAATAAGAGAATTAGCTATTATTGCATTTAACTCCCTTCTCCATCTCTTATTTATATAGATAATTACTTCTCCCCTTCTTTTGTTTAATGTTGCCTTATTAAAAAGCTTAAAGCAATTTTCCTTTAGCTAAGCTCTCCTTCTCAGGGGTGGGGTTTGATTTGTCTTCAAATTTGTTGGGTTATAAATTGATCTGTTTGTATGGAATGATTACAATGAAAATTAATAAAATAAAAATATTAAAAGGCTTCTGAAAAGTATAATAAATAATATATATGATTCTCACAGATCATATGTGTTTGTTGCTTTTTCATCGAATTCTAGTATATTAGTGAAACATGACCTCCCTTGTCTGAACCCATGCTAACTGTTCTCTAAAACTTCTGGTATTGCCATGTGCCACTTGATCTACCTTAATAGTTACTTCTGTTAATTTACCTGAGATGTATGTTAAGCTAACTGACCTAGAGTTAGTTGCATCTGCCTTATCAACCCTTTTATATAGTGGAATAGTCCTTGCCAGTTTCCACTTGTTAGGAATTTCCCCAGTGTGCAGAGGTTTTCAAAAAATACACATCAAAGGTTTATACTATATGTACTCACTTACCTCATTAAACACTCGAGGATAAATGTTTTCTGGTTTTGGTGATCTGCTAAATTTCAGCCTATTTCATCTAAGGAGTACTTCTCCCTGTGAACTTTCAAATCACTAAGTTCCACATTAACTGTCATTGTTAATTTTGGGAGGTTTTCCATTTGTTTACACACTAGGGGGCTTTGCCCTCTGCTCACTACGCACTAGCCTCTTTGCGCTTCTGCTGCTTGCGTATGGGGATGCACATGTACAATTTACTAACTATTTTACATTACAGCGAGTAATTAACCATATTAAAAATATTAAAACGAAATAATTTGAATGTAAATTATGTTTCATGTTGCGATAGAGTTATTCGTTGCGTAATACAATTTCGTTCTCTTCGGCTTTGAAATTAACACGCAAAAACTTTTTAAACTTACACTTTTACTGTAAAACTTAAGTAAAAACAATTTTTTTAATTGCATTTTTGTCAATATTGCATTGAATTGTGATTCTGTGTTTGGACTTTCATCGTGACAATGCAATGTAAATCTGCCCGTGATTGAATTTTGTTTCTTTCTCTCTATTAAATAAAACAACTTTTTCAAATGTTTGGCTCTGAGATTTGTAAATTGTCTTTGCAAAAGCTATTCTAATGGGAACCTGTTAATGTTTTAATACGAATGGCATATCAAAATCTCCTTTGTAGTCTAATATTATTCCCTGAAGATGTACTACATTACCTTTCTTAGATACATTCTTCTTTCAACAGTAATTCGTGCGGTGGAAGAGCGGACGGTGTTAATGGTTGTAGATATTCTTCGGGATATTGTAAGTTGATGTTTTCATCTTCCGCACCATCACCACCAACTGTTTCAGCATAGTCTATTGATATGCATTTAATCAATATGCAGTGTAACCGATCAAAATTTTTGGTGTTAATTCATTTGACTTCATCGTTTCTCGGTGCTAGCATTGCCCGTTTACAAATTCTTACTGTTGATAACCCTTCGTGATGAAATCCTTCAATATGATTTAGACATAATATGTCTTCTTTAATTGGGAACTTTAAGTGAGGAAAATATTAAGAGCTGAGTGAGCAAGAACTGTGAACTGTGTCTGTCAAAAGCATTTACACGAATGAGATCTGAGAGCACTGTGTGGGTGGTTTTCCATGGTTGAGAGGAGGGCAGGACTTAAAAACATCTCATGGCCAAAGTGTTGAGTAGCGGAACTTGAAAAAATCTTCCAAAAAGTTTTGTTTTCTTCCAAAAAGTCTCATCTTATCGCAGGATTATTTTATTATAACAGAGAGATGTAAACTTCAGAAAAATGTAAATTTAGAGCATTTTCTATTTCTATACATATGTCTGTATATCCTAGCTCACCCCTTCTATTCCTGACGTATTTTAGATCCTCCATGACTATTGCTTTAATTTTATAATGTTGACAGAATATCTTTGTGTTATTTGCCGCTTTTCTGCAATACTTGTCTCTAAATGATTTTTATCGTTTCTAATATCCTTAACAGTATGAGTTACTTTTGAGGATTTTTCCAACATTTAAAATCCATTTTTTGCAGGATGGGTTAGGGTTGTGCTGTGATGTCTGCCACCACCAGAGTTAACTTTACAATCATACTAACAGCTCTAAACTACATAATTTTTAACAAGAGAAGGAGGTACTTGGTATTAGGATCTTCAGAGATTCTTATGTTGACAGCATGTTTGATTGACTGTTTATTAAAATGATAAACTATCTTAAGTCAATAAAATAAGAAAAATCAAAGACCTAAATTCAATCAATCAATTGTTCATCTTGAGAACACAGACTGATCATCACAGACATTAAGGTGACTAGCTCTTATGGAGACAATGCAATTAGCTAAAATGAATCTTTTTAGTGGTAAGAAAGAAAAACATATGTCTTGTGACATTATATTGCAAAATCGCTAGTGTTGAATGAACGCTTTACTTTTATATAGGCCAACTCTTTCCTTTTAAGTATTTTTTTGATACTGTAGATTAAATTTAACACTGGTGATTTTCTTGTGTACCAAAACTCAAGATGAAGTGTTAACTTGTTTAATAGTATCTATATTTGGTGAATCAGCACTGCATTACCTATTGTTAAAAAGTAACCATAATAGCAGTCAGATTAAATAAATATTTGTATTCCAATGAAAAGCTATAGAATACATAATAACTAGACATGTGAAAGTTAACGAGTTAACTATTGCAATTAATGTGGCCTGTTTAAAGCGTTAAAAAATGTTGTTGCATCCAAGGCTGCCAATGAGGCAAACGCCTTAGGCAGTGCTTTGGTCAGGGCAGCATTTTTATGTATTACTATAATTTTTTTTAACATTACAAAACAATAATACAAAAACGTTAAGTGTGTACTTAAAGAATTACATTCACATCCAGTACCATATTTATATAGTACCTTTAAAAATTTTTATGAAATGAAATTTTCTTTTAAAGGTTTAAAATTTTGTATTACTTGGTTCACAATGATACGCCACATGTCAATTCATAACATTGGTGCTCATTTTCTTGATATATATACATGCTGACATAGGTGTGGGGGAGTATCAGGAAAAGGGGTGGGGAGGGGAAGTTTATGTCAGTCCTGGTGCAGTAAAGAAAAGTTACAAAGATAAAAATTATGCTCTTTTTTTTCATTTCATGTTTCTGTAAGAAGATCAAATCAATGTCATATCACGTAAGTGCTAAATAAGTTATCTTTGAGCAGCACTAAAAACAAAATAAGTCTCTAGTACCTTTGTATTTAACTCGCCGGTGTGCCAGGTAGCTTACATATAATGACAAAATTCTACTAAATAAAAATGTAATGATTATCCCTATTCATTATTCCAGTTTGCAGGATCTTTTCAAATTTATGCAAAGAATGCAACATAACCATCCAAGTAATGCACAGGGGTTGAGACGGGAGGGGTGGCAAAAAGGCAGCTTAGTGATTGCCGTTCAAAGACACCGCTTAGTGTGCCCTTTGGATGCATTTCCCAGGTACTTTGTCCCTTTGACTGCTCACACAGTTGGTCTTCACTCTGCCTCACTTCACTGACCCAGGGTCAGAGGCAACTCATATACCCTCGGTTCTGCAAGAGTCACTGGCGAAGATGCACCCAGGCAGATTGACCCCGACACGTCTCCTGGCTGCTAAAGTGCTCCCTAAGTGCTGTGCCTGCTAAACGACGATCTCAGAGATGCTTTTATGTCGGCTTCTCCAGGTAGTTCTATCCTCCTCATACAAGTCTCGACCACCTGTGTCTCTCTTAGGTCTGGACCCAGTGGCGCTACATTGTTATTTCCATGGCATGCAAGTTGAAAAACACTTTTGTCGGGTATAATTATCAAGTCGCTGAGGATAGTATTTGTGGAGTTTTAACCCAAGTTTTAATGTATGCCCATTTAAGAAATCCATATATACTTTCAATGAAATCAGTCTTTAGCAGTGCATTTAAAGTCAACAGTCATTTTGATCGTTTTTTTACTTTGACACATCAGTGTCTCATATGCTATACCAATTTGAGAATTAATACATTGGCCTCGTTTTCTTATTGCCTTCTTTTCAACTTATCTTTTAAGAAGTCATTCAAATTCAGGCTGTATTTGCTCAAGTAGTATTTTGTTAAAGTTCAGGTTTAAGGTCATTGTTTAGTTTAAACTATGCCATTAATGTTTTTTTTAACTCCTCTGTGTTGATTCTACATTAATTTGGTGATTCAGTGTGTATTTACTTCATGATTTATGTATGCATTTTATATACAGTAATTACGTTTTAATGTTAGATGTGATTACTATTTACAGTTTTTTTTTACCTGAGCATGAGAAATGTGCGACTTCACTCCTGGTGCATGTATTTTTACCCAAGGGTGAAGAGGGACACTGCCAAATGGAAGTTTCATGTCCTCTACATTTCACATTGTCCAACCACTTTGGATCAGGGTCCAAATTTGATACTTCTTCATGAATGGTAGACGTTAGAGTTCCACAGCCCAGCTCAAGACAAATGATCATAGCAGTAGTCTCATCCATCTTATTAGCACAGATGCTGCCCCAAGAGTTATTATAGAAAACCTGAAGCTGCCCAGAGCAGCCATTGGTTAACCTCAGTATCTTGAACCCTGTCAAAACAGAATTTAGAAAGTGAAAAGAAATGTTGTTGATGTTTTGTTAAAATATTGTATATATTACTAAAACAGAATATATTACTGCGCACACACTATAAATTTTTAAAGATTCAGACACCTGGAAAACAAAAATAAAGTAGACAAGATAAAATTTTGTTCATATTGGTTTAATTCCAAGCTCATATATACTCTGGACAACTACTTTTATCAACTTTTGACAAGCTTAAACATTGATTTATATTATAATTAGTCTACCTGTACAGTTTACTCCCACATCCTCCTTATGCCTGCAGTCATGTTGTCCCCATTCTTGATGTGTACAGTTCCACAGAAACGATTCATTTCCCTGACAGTGCACATCATCCAGCCAAATGTGTCCAGTTCCTGGTCCATATGAGACTGGGGTTATGGCATTTACAGCTGTCTCACACTGGAGCTGCCGACAAACAACATTTGCATCTGGTAAGTCCCAGGAATCATCACACACTGTCCCCCAGGATTCCTTGTGGAATATCTCTAATCTTCCATCACAGACGCCTGTTCCATTTACCAGCCTGATGGCAAACTGATCTGGAAAACAGAAATAAGAGGTGCTAAAATGTAAGAGGGAAACCAATTAAAACTTAAACTATTTAAAACCTGAAAGCCATAAGACAGTGAAGAAATGATCTGCTTTATTTTCAAAACATAACACTTAGTCCACCATTATGATGTTCAAATTATCATTTTAATGACTGTAGTAAAATATATTGTAACAAAAACCTTAAGGAAGATCTCACTATTATTATTTTTCCTCCTCAAATCTAAAAGAATTTTCTCATTTGAAAAGAGAAAGAATTTCTTAATGTACCTATAACCATCCGTTTTATATCACTTTCAGTCCTATCCTCAATTCACACAAAATAAAGAAAATAGTAGCAACCATATTTGATCATTATACACTTCCTGTGTTTTTGTGAAGAGCCTTCTATTTTGAATAATTAAACAGGTTATATGAAAAATGATGCACAAATCATATCACAGAAAAGACTGGTTATAATGACTATTTTTGCAAGCAACTTACTTACCTTTCTTTATGAGTTTACATATTATGTATTGAAACCTTTAAACAACTGTTTTATCACGTTTTTATGTGATCTTCTCAGCTTTGTGGTGTTTCTTTTTTCTAATTGGAGACAAATGTTTTCATGCATGCACTTGTATCTAAAGTAGTTTCTTGCAGGCTTATCCATAAGGCTTCTGAATTTCCAAGCTACTAGTTAGTTTCAAATGAATTAAATTAAAAATTTACCATATACCTTTGTTGCACCTAGGAGAATCTGTGCAAAATTATTAACTGGGGAAATCACAACTATATTTGCACAGTAAATTCATCACCTGGCCTCCAATTTATCGATATAAAGATAACCACCATCACTAGAAAGAGAAGGATATCTGCTGTCTAATACTGTGAATCATTAAATACAGTTCAACACAGTGCACAAATAAATAGGTCTTACGAAATTGATGCAAAAAGGTAATTACAATACAGCAAGTACATCACAAAAGGGAATACAATATAGAATTATTAAATAAAGGCAAAACAGGCAAACAAAATGTTTATTATACTGTATATTGAGAACATAGACAGAAACCTATAATGTATGGTGCACAAAAACCAAAGATGGCTAATGCTAAGAGGAAAGGAGTTAGAAGAAACAGAGATGATAGGAAGATGTGAGAGGAAAGCATGAGAGCTTGTTGATGGTGTTTTCCTTATTTTCCTTATTTCCTGAGGTCCAGACATGGAGGTATAAGTAGACTGTGTAGCAGATGAGAAGGAGAAGAACACAAAATTGCCCTTGTGTGGAGAAATGTCATAAGAAGGTGTCTGTGACATTTCTCCACACTTAGAAAAAAGATATAGAAAAATTAACGAAACGGTGCATTAATAAAACAAAAGTAACACAAAGGGTGAACAAAGGAAGTAATCAAATTTCAGTAACTCTCACACTTAGCCAGCACAGCAGTACAGAAAAGAATTTTTCTTATTACCATCTTTTTCTCTCTCACTTTTAGTTTATGCCATGGCCACTAACTTACTAAATCTCTAGATGACAGACATCTTTAAACCCCATCAGAATCGCTTAAAACTAGGGATGGCTTTATATGTCCTCCTGGACCACCAGGCTGGAACTCCCTTTAGTCATTACTGATGTTTCTAAATGTCTGAGTTTCTGTCCCCCTCAGATGAGTGGGTTTCTAATGTAGTTCCACAGACAACAGCTCTATAACAGCACAGTTTCATAATTTCCCTTCTATAAACTTTTCCTCTGAAGTGGCCTGGGGCCTCATGCATATCGCCATGCATAGAATTCACACTAAAACGTAGCATAAGGACAAAAGCGGAAATGTGTGTATGCACAAAAAAATCCAGATGCATAAATCTGTGCGTTTGCCAACTTCCACGTTCTTCCACTCCATAAATCCCAGTCAGCGTGAAAAGTAACGCACATGCATGTGCCTACTGCCACTCCCCAAAATCCTCCCAAAATTACACCTCTTTGAATATGCAAATCAATATAAATAGCCCTTAAGCTCAGCATTCTGTGAAAAGGCAATGGCAAAAGCATGGGGGAAAATAGAAGAATTTCAGCGAATACCAAGTGGAGGCAAGGAAAAACATATTATTTGTTGGTTTAAACAGTGGTATAAACAACAAAAGGAAGTTAATCGAGTGACATAGTGTGTCGGAGAAACTCAAAAGCTCAAGTTCACAAAGTCGCACAGTGTACAAAATAAAAAAGTTGTCAGATATCAAAGTCGCCGTGAAAAAGCGAGTTGTAGCTCACTGTCTGAGTGTCATATGAAAGCTTATTAGGGTACAGAGAAAAGAAAAAAAAATAGTGACACAGTGGGAAAAAAGCTTGAAATGTCAACTTTAATCACATTTATTTTGTCATTAAAGTAGAACATCATAAACTTCATCTTAAAATCATTTAATTTACAAGTTTCTCAAATCAAATCGTAACTAAAATAGCACGTTAAATGCTTTGTTTTGTATGTGTTCTTCTATGTGCTCTATGTGTGAGAATCACTATGTGCTTCTTAAACGGGCTTTCTCTTCCTCTGACAGGACACAGAATCCATTACATTCATGATATTACAGCTCTCTGAATAATTAAAATACTGAGATGTATACTTGATATCATTTTCATTAAGACAGGAATTAAAGCATGTATTGAACATGGGAAAACGGTGGCGCAGTGATTGTTCATGCCTCACGCAAGATGCTTGCCGCGCCGTGTGTGACCTTCAATGAAATAATTTATTGCAGCAGTACTGTCTCTTTCAAATGTACTAACCTCCAATTCCTGTCTTTCCTTTTCTTACTCCAAATACCCAATCGCCACACAATCAGCTCTGTAATAGATGTTAAGCCATCTGTAAGCTGAGAACGCCGATTCTTCAAAATTTTTAAGGAACATTGAAATATCTTTGTAGTACATGTTTAATTATTCTATCCATCTATCCTTCCAGTGTCACGCCAGCCCCAGGAAGAATACAGCACGAGGCAGGAACAATCCCTGAATGGGCGCCAGCTCCTTGTTAGTGCTGCGCCACCGTGTCCTCAGATGTTTAATTATTAATATAGATTATTTAAATGAAGTTAAAGTTTTATCTGTATAATGTAATAAACATATTTTGCTGCATTTCATCTTAAAATTAATAGCGCTTTATAAAGTGGCTCATGCTGTGCAATATTATAACTGTATCGCAAGTTTATAGTGAGGTAATTGTACTTATAAGAACAAAAAAGTTTTACAAGGAGCACTTGATGGACTGATTGATTGCATTTATAGTTTTGGGATGAAATTGTTTCTGAACCCCGAGGTAAGTACAGTAATGGCTCTGAAGCGTTTGTCGCAGGAGAGTAGACAAAGAGACTAAAGTAGAAATCTACTGTGGATCTAAAAAAGAAAAGGAAACCACACTTGAACAAAAGCACTGCTTAGACGCTGGGTGCTGCCAGTTTGCAAAACCGAGTGGAGAACTTGCGTACTCCTGGGTTTGAGCTACCGTAAAAATGTGTGTGGCTTTACGGCAACTTTAGGTTTTATACATCGCGATTTGAGGGTGGAAACGGGTGTACACAACATTTTTGTGCGTATGAACAGTTTACATACATGAGGTCTTTTTTATGCCTCTGGCATTTCCATCCTGGGGTCATTCTTTTTGGAGATATAGATAGATAGATAGATAGATAGATAGATAGATAGATAGATAGATAGATAGATAGATAGATAGATAGATAGATAGATAGATAGATAGATAGATAGATAGATAGATAGATAGATAGATAGATAGACAGTAAGGCATTATAAAGGCATATTAATGTAGGCATGAAGAAACTCCAGTAGCATTTCTTGATGCACTTTTGTTGAAGAATATATTGGCTAAAAATACTCAATGATAGTGTGTCTTGGAGAAGGTGTGCAGCCTTATTGGTAATGGACATGAGTTTTGTCTATAATAAGAGGAAACGTTTATGGAAGAAGAAACCCTTCTGTACTGTCACACTCCACATTAAATGAATCTTCAAAACTTGTTCAGTTGACAGCAAAACCAAGCCATGCACACTTTAATCTTTAAACTATATGGGAAAAAGACAAAAATATAATAATATAATTAACAATTACTCCATAGTTCAACCTGTTGCTTGTTCAAATGATATGAGATGACAAAGAGAGACAGAGAGAATAAATAGTTTGTATAATACCTTGGGAATTATCTGGGGGATATACCGTGGCTCATCACTGTCTATAATATATAATATATTATATAATAATATAATGCACATTATACTGATATATGTGTATTTTTAATTGTGTATTATGTTATATCTGTAAATTCAAATGCAGCAATTTGATTTTGTTACTCTTGAAGTAAAGAGATGCACGTTCACTCACCAGCACATAGGACTGCTGCATCAATATTGTCTCCACATTTGAATTCCTGTGGAAGGCTACAGTTCCCCAGATGTTCTTCACTCCCTGAGCACTGAAGGCCTTTTAGACATGCAGTTCTATTTCCCCTTTTGTATTGTGATGGGTTTGGACTTTGAGTCCTGGAGCCACAGCCAAGTTGTCTGCACACCACTGTGGCCTCTCTGTCACTCCAGGATTTCCTAACAACTCTCATCCAGGACTTGTTGTAGTAAACCTCCACCCATCCTTCACAGCGGCTGGGGCCACCTGACAATCTGACTCCAAAATTCCGAACTGGACAAATTGAGAGAGAGAGAGAGATGGTCTGATAGGGTGTAAAAATCTAAAGAAAGTGAAACAATCTCATAAATGAACATGGGTTGCTGTGCTTTCATTTAATCTTTCAGCAAAATTAAATTATCAAAATTTAAGTTTTTACTGTAAGATGTACATAACAGCTGACAAAAAAGAGTAGTTGCCTGCACTGCAAAATTTTCATCTCCTCTGTATTCACACTCTGAAAAATAGGTTTTCTCTTTCTTTTTATTTTGCAGTCTCTTGCAGTTTGCAGTAGACTCACAAAAACCTTTGCTATAACTGAAGCTGTCAGTTAACCCACTATGTGTTATTAAAGTTTGTCATCAAAAGCTAGTTATGAACCTTTCTCACAAACAACTTCTGTATATATTCTACCAAATATAAAAATGTATAGCTACTGTATATGTATTAAAGTGAAACTGAATACATTTTTAATTTCTTTCCAGCATCTGTGATGTGTAGTCCTTTATGTACATATATTATCTTTCTTATGGATATTACTATAATTAACCAGAATTTAAAGGCTATTTTTCATAAACAGGTCTGTTGTTTTTCAGTGACATGGTCCTATGTGGCACAGTTAATGTTCGTTCCAATGGCACGTGATGTTTTCTGTGTTCATGTCACACGCGCTCTGTTTTTGCTTTTTTCTTAACAAAGACACCAAACCTGAAGCTGACGTCATTGTTTCCATGATTGTCATGTTTGTGTTAAAAATGAAGTCAAAGTTACATGATTAAGTGAGATTATAACACTGCAGTGTTGTTTCTGTCAAGGCACAAATATAACTCAGAGGGAAACATAGCTATGGAAATAAAAAAAATATGAGAGACTTGAACAAACTACATGTGTAAAATAATGAAGAAAACACCCCACAATAAAATTTAAAAAATGAAAGAGCTTTTATATATCTACAGATAGATCAATGCGCCAATAGATATATACTGTAGAGTGTGATGGACGGCCTGCAGCTTATCCTGGCCAACACATCCAAGACGCTAGATGGCATCTTCCCTGCAGCCTAGAGGTGCCCTGGATTCCCGCAGGGCATCATGGATGATGGAGTTCAGCTTCACAGCCCTGCTGGGTGCCGTGGGTGCCATCGTGTGACACTGCAGGGAGACGTGGGGATTTTTATTTTCCCTATAGCCCGGAAGTACTCCCAAGTCACTGGGACAGAAGAACAGAAGTACTTCTGGACTGAAGAAAAATGCAAGTCTTCATCTGACCCATAAGTGCTATTAAATCACATGGACAGAAGGACAGGAGCACTTCCAGGTCAAGGACTATATAAAGGACTATGGGAGCCGGAGTTGGGAGGGAGTGTGATGGAGCTGCTGGGAGAGGAGGACTGTATTATTGTGATTTATTAATTATTGATTATTGTTTATTGGGGTGATTGTGATGTACTGTGGCACAATATCAAAGAAAGAAGAAATTAAAATACTTCTTGGTGCTTTTACTTGGTGTCTTGGATATTTGTCTGTGAGGTTTGAGGAGCGACATCACCATCTAGTGTCACAGTGTAAACAGATTTCTGGTAAAATGCATATTTGTTTTATTTTCACATTGATGCTGGTGTCAAATCCATGTTTTCATGGAAATTCAGTAAATGGTTTTATTGAATGGATGAATCGAAGGATATTAGTGTTAATTATACCCATCTGCAGGGTATTTATCAATTATAATGTATTGTCAACCTTGAAACAGCACTTGATTTGATATGCAGCTAACTAAAGAAGAGCTGTCTGAATAAAATCATTTAGATGAACAAATCATGTAAAAATACTCACGAGAACAAATAACTCCAACATCATTCTTATGTGTGCACTCCTCTTGTCCATAATCAAGAGCTGGGCACTTTGTCAGGTCAGATTCATTTCCCTCACACTGAAGATTATCTTTCCAGATTTCTCCTTGACCTTCTCCAAACTTAGCCTGTCCAGGGGCTCCAATTGCATATCCACACCCTATTTGATTGCAGAAAACACTGGCATCCTGCAGGTCCCAGTAGTTATCACAGACGGTCCCCCACTGCTGGCCAAAGTAAAGTTCGACTCGACCAGAACAGGAGCTGGAGCCATTCACCAGTCTGTAAGCTGTGAAGCAAAGAAGTAGGACAGAATCATGGGAAGAAATTGTGTAAATTTAGTTAAACAACTGCACTGGTGTCATCATATCTAAAGAGAGCAAATCACTTCTAATATCTGTGCACATGACTTGGTGCTGTTACCATAAAACATTTTGTAAAGTTGGGCTGAACAGTAACGCTTACCAATGAGAATAAGTTAAACTTTCGTTGTTTTAGGTTTTAACACATGCCATAAATAATATATGAGGACTAAGCAATTAATGAGACAAATTCAATTGAAACTTTTCATTAAGTTTTTGCTTCATTTGAAGAACAGTCTGAGGGAATGGGCACAGCTGTTTATAGAATGAAGTGATACTAAGAGGATATCAGGAAATGCAGAGATACATCTTCATGAAGTACAAAGATAAAGAAGACATAAATGACAATTAATTATGTAATATTTTGCACCTCTACAGCACACGCTTGACAAAACAAATTCTGCAGGAAGAAAAATTATGAATTTTATAAATGCAATATTATTATTTAACATGTACTGTATAATGTAAATAAGCTATGTAATAACTAAACATGGGGTCTCTGAGTACCTTCTATTTTATATTCTGTGTCATTATAAAATTAAGACTCAAATGTAGCACTGTCTACTTGCCTTTTTATTATGGTGTAATACAGTGACTCTTAGACTTTTTTGAAACTGCAGAACCCTATGTAAAATATTTCTGTTCATGGAACCCCCTGTGAAAATTTTTGAAAAATAATTGGAAAGGAAATTACAAAATAAGCAAATACTCTAAGAGAAAAATATTTTAATCAAGGTTTCAAACAAGATAAATGTAAATGCACACTCTTAATGAGAAGGATGCACTTGTATTCTACGACACAAATCATTAATAGTTGGTGTAAGGTTTGTTAAAGATAGTCTTAATGTAGGTGTCACACTTATTTCAATGTTTTGAGTTTTGAAAATCCACTTTCATCTCCCACAGTCCAAAAACATGCAGGATAGGTAAATTGACAATCCTAAACTATCTCTATTATGTGGTTGGTGTGTGTGTGTGTGTGTGCGTGTGTGTGTGTGTGTGTGTGTTCATCCTGCGTTTGACTGGCATCCTGTCCAGGGTTTGTTCTTGCCTTGCGCCCTGTGCTATCTGGGATTTACTCCAGCAGACCCCTGCAACCCTGTTGAGGACTAAAAGGGTTATAAAATGACTGACTGACATAATGCTCGTAGAAGCAAAGCGGAGTGAGATCATGAAAGCTTTTTCACTTAAAGGTCCATATATTCACAATTTTAATTTCTGACCAAAATTAATTGAGGTAAATAAGTCTTCAAATTTTCAACCTAATGTAAAATAACAAGAAAAGTTCATTCAACACATTGTTTGATTATAAATTAATACAGAATCCAGAAGAAAACAACTTGGGTCCTGTCTTAAAGGAAAATGGTCTAAAATTGAATTGTTGTTTTTTTTTAAAGAAATCTCACTTGTGTTGTTTTATTTATATTTGTAAATAAAAAAATAAAAAAAACACAGTTATATTAATATGTTCATTCTTGTTAATGCACACAAGTAGATGTACGATGATGAATATAATCCTGTGACGCTGGCTACATCAAACCATAAAGTGGTTTAATAACTATCATGGCAGAAGGTGTTGTGATTGATGGCTTGTGGAACTCCAGTAAGCTTTCATGGAATCCTAGGGATCCATGGAATACAGTTTAAGAAATACTGCTGTAATATGCTAAATATTACATATTTATGTAATAACACTTCCTTTTAGATATTACTCATATTTTCTCATCACATGAATAGGTTTAATTTTATCAGATCCTATTTATCAATCTATAAATCTATCAGTCTCAGGATCCAGTGGCCAAATAAAAATTAGTTGGTGAATTTAGTAATTATTTTGTCCCATATTAAATTTGTGAATGTGAAATGCCACATTTTTTCAACTTTTTATGTAGATAAAATTTGTACTCATTGAACTTTGGGGACAGTTCCAACACTGTATACACTGGACACTCAGGTACAGAGAGGTGCAGGTGGTTGTGATTCAGATTAGATCGATGAAGTGCCTGCTGGACAGTTGAGGAATATACAAACAGGTAGTATGTTGAGAATTGCTCCCAGATACCTCCGCGGACGTGGAAAAAGTTTATCAGCAGGGCATTTTCTAGGAGGTACTACAAAAGAATGGACCTCCAGGCTTGCTGCCCCTGTGTCTTATTTCTTATGCCACTTATATTTGCTTAACTAAAACCAGACCAACTGAGCTATGCTGTTTTAATTCAACATTTATGCATTGTGTTAAGAAAATATTGTTGAAGGAAACTTAGTCATTATTTTGCAAAGAGAAATGACTTACTCAAAGTGGAATGTTATATGAAGGAATCAAGCAGTATACATTATAAAAGACATGTTGTACTCCAGACAGCCTCTTGCAAAAAAGAGATGCTAATCCTGTACAATGAACAATTCTTTCAGAATCCTAATAGCCTCTGTATTGAATAAAACATAGTACTTGGCCTCAGCGCATCACACTGGCACAGACAGCAGTAAAAAAGTGAGCACTGGGTAATATTCAATTGTCAAGATTACTCTGTGCTCCTCAGTTAAAAAAGATAAAATTCAACAAAAGAAGACTTTGTGCAATATGGCTATTAAATATTGAAGTGAACTGTAAACATCAGTTTTTATTTATTAAACTGTACTTTAGTGCTCAATCTTGCAAAGCAAAAACTTACGAACACAAACAAGGCCAACATCATTCCTTTGAGTACAACGCTCTGCTGAGGTTTTTGAGGATGGGCAATCAAAAACATTTCTTTCATTTCCTCTGCACTGAATCTTTTTCTCCCAAACTGAAATTGTTCCTTGACCAAACATTCCTCCTCGATATTTTTTTGGAGCTCCACATTTTAGTTCCTGGCAGACAACCTCAGCTGCCCTTTGATCAAAGTTGGCCTCACAGATGCTCTTCCAGCTGTAATCCCATAACACCTCTAGTCTTCCGGAGCAGGAGTTGCTGCCACCTACTAAACGTGCACCAGTACCTGAAAGAGACACAACATGAGCTTTAATGTGAAAGTATGAGACATTAGCACACATGGAAGAGCAAAATAGGATGCCACCTCACGACACCTACAACATAGTATTCATTGCTGGCAAACTAAGTAAACGTATTTAAATAAACAGCTAAGGGAGCTATTTTTCCTTTCCAGCTAAATAGAATAAGTCATTTGACATACTGTGTTTGCTTTTATTATTTATATTTTTAATAAAATATTTTAAATTTTGTAATATGTATTTTATAGTACACTGAGTTTGGAATGATAATAATTACAATTAAAAATCTTTTAAATACAGACATTTATTTTTTAATTCAATTCATTGCCTTGTGTTTTGTTGTTTAATCACACAGTGAAACATCCTAGTCTGGATATTTACTCTGATGTAACTGCGTGAGGCGAGCTGCAAACTCTTGATTCCTGGATTACAAAGGCTCTCAAAAGCAGCTCCTTTATGTGCTGTGAGGTAATAGGAGTTCTCATATTCTCATGTACAGATAGATCACCTGTAGATGGAGCACTTTCTGTTGACTTCAGCTAAGTTCTCTATCTCTCCCTCAGAAAGGACCATCCACAGAGGAATAGAACATCAGCATTCTTGGCTACCTATCGGCCAGAAGATGATATGTGGTGGCTTTTGTGGTCTTCAGATTTTCTTATCATACTGTATAATATGATACCCCTCCCCCCCAATTATACAAGCAGTACAGAGTCTAAAGTAAGATGATAAGAAGAAGAATGTAAAGATGCAAGTCAAGTTGGCTAGATTCTGCTATAAATTTCCGAAAGAATTAAAACACATGGAAAAGAGTTGTGAAATTGTGAATCTACAGTCAACAGATCAGACAGTTGATGATTGGCAAGGAAAATGTTAGAAGCTGGTTGTGCAAGTGGCAAAGGCAAAAAGGGATGCCACTCAGTATAACTATGCCCGCTGCTAAAGTATGTGCCTTACCAGCAAGCAGAAAAATGGGATGGAAATGTGTGGTTGGGTGATGATAACTGGGCTGACAAGAGGGAAGGGGAAGATCAGGCCAGACGAGAAACAAGTTTCATTTCCCCCCATAGTCACCTCAACTTCCAAAAGTATCAGGCCAGTGATGAACAGTAAGTAGTAGATGGGATACAATGGCGCCATGCAGGCGTTGTGTACTGGTGTACTGTCAGAGATTTCTCCCAACACAAATTGTTACACATGAGCAGAACAAAGGGTATCTGATGGCTGCTATGGTCACTTACACAGGAGTCATACAAGATTTCTTTAATCAGAGCCACATTAAGTAGCACAATGAAATCCCTTTCTGGCCTGATATAAGAGGAATTCAGTCAGATTAAGGTTCTCATTTAACTGGACAGGAGGTTCACGTGAGCTATGGAGAGAGATATCAAGATCAAGATATGGTCTTGCACATGCCTTATCATTGACAGGCTGAAGGGGTAGTGTATAGCATGAATGGTTTGCTAAAACAGCAGCTAGAAACCCTGGCAAAAGCACCACACAAACAATTGCCTAACACAGTTATAGCCAGTACTGTATAATTTAAATGACAAAACCTGTTTCAATTTATTTATAACTGGCAGGAACACATCATCTGTGAGAGAGGGCCCTTTTCTGGTCATCCTTATATTCACTAAATTCATGGAAATTACAGGAGATATATTTTCCTCTTACAAACCATTTACTGTACATTGCTTTGTGCTGTAAAACTGATTAAAAGTTGTAATTAAGATAAGCTACACTTTTATTTCCCAAACAAGTTATACTAAAGACTGTTTGCTTAAACTCAAACAAACTGAAATTTTAGCTGCTGAAATCTTTACTTGGTACTTTACATCTTTTAACTGATAGATGTGCAAACTGACAGGTATTGATGTAAACTCTGAATCTTTATTGATCTGAACCTTTATTTTTTACTTGTCTTTATTGTAGAGTTCAGATGGCTGTATGGTGTCCAAAACAACCTTATTTCCAACATTAGTGTTAGGTAACTAAGGACAGTGTCACCCTGGGAAAAAGAACACAATTTTGTATTATAAAAATTACAGTGGTTTGAGGTTTTAATGATCATTATTGCAATCATTGTTAACACCACATGGAGAGAGACTTTTAAGTCTGTGATGCATACTGCGCAGAAAAGTACGCATTCGGACCTGAAGGGGTTCATCTCATCCTCATCATTATTTGTATCCTTACATAATTATCTATACTAATAAAAGGCAAAGCCCTCACTGACTCACTGACTGACTGACTGACTGACTGACTGACTCATCACTAATTCTCCAACTTCCCGTGTAGGTAGAAGGCTGAAATTTGGCAGGCTCATTCCTTACAGCTTACTTACAACATTTAGGCAGGTTTCATTTCGAAATTCTACGCGTAATGGTCATAACTGGAACCTGTTTGACTTACTGACTCATCACTAATTCTCCAACTTCCCGTGTAGGTAGAAGGCTGAAATTTGGCAGGCTCATTCCTTACAGCTTACTTACAACATATATCTATACTAATAAAAGGCAAAGCCCTCACTGACTGACTGACTGACTGACTCATCACTAATTCTCCAACTTCCCGTGTAGGTAGAAGGCTGAAATTTGGCAGGCTCATTCCTTACAGCTTACTTACAACAGTTAGGCAGGTTTCATTTCGAAATTCTATGCGTAATGGTCATAACTGGAATCTGTTTGACTGACTCACTCATCACTAATTCTCCAACTTCCCATGTAGGTAGAAGGCTGAAATTTGGCAGGCTCATTCCTTACAGCTTACTTACAAAAGTTAGGCAGGTTTCATTTTGAAATTCTACGCGTAATGGTCATAACTGGAACCTGTTTTTTGTCCATATACTCTAATGGAGGAGGCGGAGTCACATATCGCGTCATCACGTATTACGCCTCCTACATAATCACGTGAACTGAAAACAAGGAAGAGATTTACAGCACAATTCAAACGCGGGAACGAAGGTAAATGACGTTAATTGTTGACTGTCTTTTAATACTGTGTAAATGTTGAGTGTCTTTTAATACTGTGTAAGCATACATATTAACACGTGCAATTAAACGTGTGCATTTACGGGGTGATTTCTCAGGCTTAAAAGCTCGCCTTTTATTAAAAAGGTAAATGCAAACTCTTTTCATTCTGAAGGGCACAAACCACGTTAGATTTCAGACGTTAAACGCGCAAAAATGACAGTACACCAGATAAATAAGCGCAACATATTATCAGTTGTATTGTATGCTTTCAATACATATAGAAATGTGTTAATCGTTAACTAATATTATGGGATGGTGTTTTTCGACTCGCGCCTTGATTTAAACGATTGCATGTCTTGGTGGGTTTGCGTAGCTTATTGTCAATATCTTTACACCTCTTTTTAAGACTTAATTTAAAAAGGTTTTCTTTTCTTCTTAATTAAAATTTAAAAGCAATACTTCACCGCTGCGAAGCCCCTCTAGTGCTGACGTCCGAGGTTCGATTACCGTAAGCAAGTGCAGTGAGTGTGTACGCCTGATGAGCCAAGAATAAGGGGGAAAGACGTGTCGCGTACTCTTTGCATTATTTGACAGTAAACTATTTTCATCCATTCTATGATCTGCTTCTCACAACTGAAGGCACCGTGGCTGATGTTACGTGACTTGCTGGCCAACCATAAGCGTTACCTGGTAGGTAACCACCCACTCACTTCACTCCCTTACAGGAATCGAACCTCGGACGTCAGCGCTAGAGGCGAAGCCCCTAAAATTGCGCCACGCCGTGTGGTTCGTTTATTTGACAGCATGTAGATTGGGGTAATTACATTCACGGCATTCGTAGTCTGATTCACAATCTGATTGTATGGGTGGTTACCTACCAGGTAACGCTTATGGTTAGCCAGCAAATCAGCTCGAAGTGATCACTCCAGTGAAGGCAGCTTCACAAAAAAACAGATCCTTAACAAACTGTTATTGGTATATTTTCCCTCAATTTTAAAAGGTTTTCTTTTCTTCTTAATAAAAATTTAAAAGCGGTACTTCGCCGGTGCGAAGCGCGGGGATTTGAGCGACTGACGCATACAGACATATTCATGAGTGCAGGTACTTCGGAAAGAAAGCACCGTGTAAACCTAAACTTTAAATTAAGTTCATAGACCTACAAAAGGTTGCCATTGATTTGAGGCAAGATTGCTTTTCTCATGTACAACTATACGTTGCATTCTTAACAGTAAGCTTGCACGGCTTGGTCATATTACAACCTGAGTGCTGAACTGACAATGTCGTATACAAACAGAACTATAACAATCGTAATAAACAAACAAAAAAAAAGCGAAGAACCCTTGGATTTAATAAAAAGGCTCCTTCCTTGGCGAAGCAACGAAAAAGGAAGACCTTATATGGCGTTCGTTTATAAAACAGCGGAAAAGCTGTGTTAAGGCTGCTTCACAAAAAAACAGATCCTTAACAAATTGCTATTGGGATATTTTCCCTCAATTTAAAAAGCTTTTCTTCTTAATAAAAATTTAAAAGCAGTACTTCACGGAGATTTATATATATATATCTATAATAATAAAAGGCAAAGCCCTCACTGACTGACTGACTGACTGACTCACTCACTGACTGACTGACTCACTCATCACTAATTCTACAACTTCCCGTGTAGGTGGAAGGCTGAAATTTGGCAGGCTCATTCCTTACAGCTTACTTACAAAAGTTAGGCAGGTTTCATTTCGAAATTATACGCGTAATGGTCATAACTGGAACATATTTTTTGTCCATACACTGTAATGGAGGAGGCGGAGTCACGTATCGCGTCATCACGCCTCCTACGTAATCACGTGAACTAAAAACAAGGAAGAGATTTACAGCACGAGTCAAACGCGGGAACGAAGGTAAATGACGTTAATTTTTGACTGTCTTTTAATACTGTGTAAGCATACATATTAACACATGTGCAATTAAACGTGTGCATTTACGGGGTGATTTCTCAGGCTTAAAAGCTCGCCTTTTATCAAACGCGGGAACAAACGTAACTGACGTTGTTCACTGTCTTTTAATACTGTGTAACCATACATATTAACACATGTGCAATTAAACGTGTGCATTTACGGGGTGATTTCTCAGGCTTAAAAGCTCGCCTTTTACTAAAAAGGTAAATGCTAAACTATTTTCAATCAGTTTAATGAAACGCTCCCGTTAAGGATTGCAATAACATATTCGCGAGATAAAAGAACGAAGTAGGGGGAAATGACGTAAGAGCCGCAAACAGCGAAGAGCAAAAAATTAATTAAACAATTGAGAAGGAAGCGAGTGAAGCATTCAAGCATGTTCATAAGGGAAACAAAGCACGGTGTAAAACGTAACTTTAAATTAAGTTTATAGAAACGCTCCCCCTGCGGATTGCAATAACATATTCGCCAGATAAAACTTTAATGAGAAGACACGAGGTATAAACAAACCACACGCCGTGGCGCAACGTTAGGGGCAACAGTTTCAACCATTCTATGATCTGCTTCTCGCAACTGAAAGACGGCACATGGCGGATGTTAGCCGACTTGCTGACCGCAACATTATTGCTGACCGCAACATTAGGGGCTTCAACTCTGGCGCTGACGCCACATCTCAGTGCCAACACTTTCCACACTCTACTTAAAAGACACGCCCTCCTCACTGGACAGTTACAAAGACCAATCAAACTAACGATGACATCAAGTATTACCCAATCAAAAGTAGGAAAGGAGGCATCTTCATAAAATGCGTGTGGGATGATTTGCATGAGACGCTGCTTTAAAAAAAAATGATAAAAAAAATACGGGACAAATCCCGTCCAGTATTGATTCAAAACGGGACGCGCAATTTCATTCTCAAATGCGGCACGATTCCGTATTTTAAAGGACGGATGGCAACCCTACAGTGCCAGGTAACCACCCATACAATCAGATTGTGATTCAGACTAGGAATGCAATGAATGTAATTACCCCGATCTACATACAAGGCGAAAGTCTTGCAACATTCAAAGATGATGGTTTGGGATAAGTACACCATACAACATAAAAGAGCTTATGAAGCCTTGAACCGAAAAAAGCAACATCTCAGAGATCGTAAAAAAAAAAATAGGAGGTAATGTCGTTTTACTCGCTGTAGATTTTATTCAAACATTACCAGTTATTCCACGAGGGAGACCAGCAGATGAACTCAACGCGTGTTTAAAATCCATGCTTCTCCCACGCTCGGTTATATGTCGCCTGTTCTCGGGTAGGTACACCAAAAAATGTATACATTTAAGCATGTAATGGACAAACAAAAAATGAGGTATACCCGAGGGCACTGCAGTAGTACTTAATCTAACTTTACTTCTTAAATGTTAATGTTTTACTGTTTAATAATTTATACGCTTCTTATATGTTGTTCAAATTCTTTTATCAAAATACCAGTGACAGCGCAATGCACGATAACATGGAGTGAATACACCATACGCATCCGCCCACGGCCGCCCTGGTGTGCGCAGATACGAGTTGATTCTACAATAAAATAAAATAAACATAAAAACAGTAATACAATCATCACCCATAAAGCGGATAGTAGACGTGACGTACTATATGTGTACCAGATTTCAAGTCAATAGGTGAAACGGTTTGCGAGCTACAGGTGATTTAAAATCCTGGACACACACACAAATTGCCATGGTAGCAAATTACAGAAGAAGATTTTACTGTTTAATAATTTACTAGCAAAATACCCGCGCTTCGCAGCGGAGAAGTAATGTTTTAAAGAGGTTATGAAAAAAAAAGGAAACATTTTAAAAATAACGTAACATGATTGTCAATGTAATTGTGTTGTCATTGTTATGAGTGTTGCTGTCTTTTATATATATAATATGCACACACACACACATAAACATATATATACATAAACATATATATATACATATCTACATATACACATATCTACATATACATACGTATATACACATCCACATAAACATATATATACATATACAAATTTACATATCTACATATATATATATATAGACATAGATATATACATACATACATTCACATATATATATATATATATATATTACTGAAGAAAGAAAAAAAAAAATTAAACAGCCAAATGGGGCTATGCATATGAACTTAAAAGGTTTAAATAAAACAGAAATATATATTTTATTTTTACTTGGTTAACTTGTGGAGGGTGTATCCTGTAGCAAAGCCCTAACTGTTTTCGTGAAAGCCCGTTTCAGTCAATAAGTCTTATGTGTGTGTTTATGTATGTGTGTATATATATGTAGATATGTGTATATGTAGATATGTATATATATGTATATGTATATAAATGTTTATGTGTGTGTGTATATTATATATATATAATATATATATATATATATATAAAAGACAGCAACACTTATAACAATGACAACACAATTACATTGACAATCATGTTACGTTATTTTTAAAATGTTTCCTTTTTTTTTCATAACCTCTTTAACACACTACTTCTCTGCTGCGAAGCGCGGGTATTTTGCTAGTATATATATATATATATAGATGTATATAGAGATATAGATATATATAGATATACATATATAGATATATATATATATATATATATATATATATATATATATATATATATATATATATATGTATGTCTATATATATATATATATATATATATGTAAGCTTATAAGTACTGCCTTACTTCTCTTTAAAAAAGGAAGATGTAATGATACTTGATTTAAACGATTCCATGTCTTGGTGGGTTTGCGTAGCTTATTGTCAATATCTTTACACGTTTTTTTAAGACTTATTGACTGAAACGGGCTTTCACGAAAAAAGTTAGGGCTTTGCTACAGGATATACCCTCCACAAGTTAAGCAAGTAAAAATAAAATATATATTTCTGTTTTATTTAAACCTTTTAAGTTTGTATGCATAGCCCCATTTGGCTGTTTTAGTTTTTTTTTTCTTTCTTCAGTAATATTAAATCTCCTTAAAGAAAAAGAACATATGCATTTTACTTTTTTTGTATCTCTTTAGTAATATTTTAGTGTAAAAGGATAACCAGTATTTAAACCTTTTATGTTACTTTATAAAGTTATTTTACACAATGTTGAAAAATTTATAAGAAAGCTACATATTTTGGCAGCTGCTGCTTTAATTTTCAATGAAATGAAAAAAGCTCTCCAAGAGAAAACCTCAATGAAGAAGAAACAGTTTGCACTATCTAAAAAGGAGAAACCCTCATTTATAAAAGTTTGCTGCAGATGACTTAACTGAAAATAAATTAATACTTCCTATGTGTATAATACATATTTATCTATTTTACTAATGCCTTTATTCCAGCAACTTGCAACATCTGAGGTACAATTTGTTACATTACTTTTGTTTTTTGCAGCACAGGCAGGTGAAGTGACTTCCTCAGGGTCACACAGTGGTGTCAGTACCAGGATTTGAACTGACAAGCTCCGGGTTTGCTGAAATATTACTGAAGAAAGAAAAAAAATGAAAACGGGCAAATGGGGCTATGCATACAGATGTCCATCCATCCATTATCCAACCTGCTATATCCTAAATACAGGAGCCAATAAGTAGATATGTATATATACAGTATATATATATATATATATATATATATATACAGTATATATATATATATATATGTATGTCTATATTTATATGTATATATATATATATATATGTAGATATGTACATTTGTATATGTATATATATATGTATATGTGGATGTGTATATGTATATATATATGTATATGTACATATGTGTATATGTAGATATGTATATATATGTATATATGTTTATGTATATATATATGTTTACATAACCTCTTTAACACACTACTTCTCCGCTGCGAAGCGCGGGTATTTTGCTAGTCTTCCAATAAAACTCTTTTAAAATACATTTCCTACTATTTTCTATTACAGGTTTTATTAATTTTGCTTTATTGAATTAGCAAATACATATTGTTTGGTTGAGCCAAGTATACTCTTAACAGCTCCTAGTGTGGGTGATTTCGATATTCCATAGGAGAGACTGAGAAAGGAAGGCCTTCAATAGGAATGCAGGCAGTTGGTTTGGTAAGTTGCACAGGTGTTGAGTGATGGTCATGTCTCAGGAGAACTGTTTGGTGTGCTCATGCCAAGTACATCACTTTGCTTGAGGCAGATGTCCACATGCAGGTGAAGATGTACAGTACGTGTGGGGTGCTATAAAGTCTCATTTTGCTTAAAGCAACTGTCCATGTGTATATAATGTGGAGTGCTATAAGGCATCTATCTACATGCCGATAGAAAGCAGTGATTCTAAAGTCTCATTTTGCTTAAGGCAGCTGTCAAGGTGTTAAGCTCTACTTGTGAGGTGCTTTAAGGCAGATGTCCACATGCAGATAAAACTGTACATGTGGGGTGTTATAAAGCAGCTATACAAAAGTCTCATTTTTCTAAAAGGCAGCCATCCACCTCTGGGTTAAGCTGTACTTATGGGGTGCTATAAAGCAAATATTCCTTGCATTCATACATACACCCTAGTCAGTTAACATAGTGTCGGTGAATAAAATCACAAACAATTGAATTTGCATTATAACACATCTCGTAAAGAAGCAGATATGACATGGTGGTGTAGTGGTTAGCAAGGTTATGAAATATCTCGATGTCTGTACCTCTGACGGTTATTTTATTTTACTACTCCTGATTATCACATATCCCAAATTCCTTGTGCATTAGGAACAAGAAATCATGTCACTGTAAACTTAACTTCATATGACTGAACTTAGATGTATGCAAAAGTGTCCACCGCAATGGACTGCGGCTGTTTCTTGTACAACATCTGATACTGTCAGGATGAGCTGTAGCCTCAGAGACCAATGAAGTTTTTTAAGTGGGTTTAATAAGGGTGGATATGTGTAGACAAACAGAAGAGAAGTACATGATACTGACAAAACTGTATCCTCATATATTGTCCTATACCAAAAATAAAAGCTGCCATATAATCTGATATCCAGTGAACCCATAGTATATGTGAGTGTGATAGAGTAATCAGTTTTCTAGACATAAAATTTGCATTCTGTGTATTAGGATACTGTAGGCAGCATGTGGAGAGACTGAACTGACTTTTGGAGAGCCAAGATTATGTGCCAGCGAGAGACTCACTAAATGTTATAAAGCCACGAACCTAAGAGGAGTGTTGAACAGCTTGTATACTATACTTGGCAATAGGAACCACTGTGTTAAGAGTAACTTAGCTTTACTCCTCCCTTCTTTAATTGTAGGATTTGGAATATTATGGAATACAAGACCATTGTGCAAAAGATGTAATGGATTTTAAGAAAAGAATAATTAAGGATAATATAGCAATTCTCAGTCTGCAAACTGCTATCGTTAGGGCTGGCCAGTTTTTGTTGGGTCTTCTGAGTTCAGATTTCCACTGCATGTTGCTGTAAAAGAAAATTGACTTTTGCTATACATCTCAGTGTGCTTTATCAGAAGCAGTGTGCCAGATACGACATTTAAGAAATATGATTTCCAGAGGAGTGGAATACATTTACAGCTATATGCCTTCTTCCAGTGATACAATAATAATGATATATTTAGCAATACTTCTAGATTAAACTAGAATTGTTTTTGCTCTATACCAAAGTAATTATTTAGTGTTAAGAAGCTTATGTCAACTTCCCTCTTCGAATAGTTTGCTGACAAAGTGAGAGACAGCAACTAGTAAATGTTATTAGTAAAAACAGAAGACACATAAGGTTTTCAGTACAGAAGCTAAAACAATCAGGGTTCTAAATAGACTGTGGATTGCTTTCAAAAAGGAGAGGGCTACACCATAACTGTACTCAGCCAAGTATAATAACAAGAGCACGATAGTTAAACACGAGCCAAAACATTAAAACTGAGAATCAAATCAAGATGTGGAAAACAGTGAATTTTTACAAGAAAATCATAACCTAAAGCATTAAACCAGCACTTGTTCACATTTCAAACCTGTACTCTTCGACAAAGGATTGATGGTGCTGCACCGGAATTTATAAGCAAGTCTTTGTGATGCACATCATGGTACCACATGGGAAGTCATCCCTTGCAACCATGCCATGCTTCTAGTGACTCATTAACTACCCACTGACATTATTCAACAGTGGTGAGACATACTTAAGAATTAGTGAAAACAAAAATTCAATCTCACGAACCAAATATGAAGCTTTTAACCTCAGTCTTTGAAATATTAAAGTCCCCAAAACAGAAAAACTGCAGTGGGTTGGCGCCCTGCCCAGGATTGGTTGCTGCCTTGTGCCCTGTGTTGGCTGGGATTGGCTCCAGCAGACCCCCGTGACCCTGTGTTCGGATTCAGCGGGTTGGAAAATCGATGGATGGAAAACAGAAAAAAATGTTTTTTTATATCAAATAAATTGTACTAACAAGGAACTCAAGGATTTCCTTTTCTATCTTTTCTTAGGGATGTCTGTGTGTAATGGGCTGCCAGTAAGATACAAGATAAAAGAATCTGTCTTTCAGGGACTGTGTGACTTGATGCAGCTGAGCCATCTGAACTCTACAATAAAGACAATTTTCTCCATCAGCTAAGTTCACTTTGCTATTTAATGTTAATTAAATTCTTATGTATGGAAACACTAATTTATTTTAGTTTATTAGTGTATGACAGTTGGTGGTTGGTGTATTTTTCTTCCAGTGATATTGTAACCTCTCATAGAATTAATATCAGGATAACTGAAATGTTGTATTTTTCCATAGCTAATTTAAAAAAAAAAAACTTAATATGTCATGTAAGCATGTACCAAAGCTGAGCATGGAGCCTTTCACTTTTTTATCTAATGAGAGATTTCTTCCAAATTATTTGTTAGCTTGCTGAACTTTACTAATGTTACTGGCATAAAATGAATTTGCACTGTAAAAACAAAGTAAGTGCTGAACTGACTACAGGTCAGCCACTGTTAGGGAAATAACAAAGTACAGTACCTTAAAAAGAAAAGCAATGTCAGCAGCTGTAATGAGACGATTACTGTATTAAGAACTTACTGTACTGAATAAGAGTGTGATTTGTATTTATGACTTTGAGATGAAGGATAGGTGACATGTTGGCACAGTGGCTTCCCAATTGCCATATTTGTATGTTTTCCCCGTGTCTGAGAGGTTTTTCTCAAGGAATTTGAAATGATTGCCTTTTTTCAGTCAGAAATGCAGGTTATGTTGACTGGTGGCTCTGAATTTTTGCAGTGTGAGTGTAGGCGAGTATGGGTGTGCCTTACAATGGACTATCACCCACCCAGGTTTGGTTCTGCCTTGTGCCCAGTGCTGCCTGGAAAGGCTTCAGTCCTCTGTGACCCTCGACTTTAGTAAAAAGATATGAAAATGGATAAACAGTGCTTTAGGTAATGCTACCGTGTCCCAGTGCTTTAGTCTGAATTTCACTCTTGGTCAGTGTAGCCTCTTCAAACATTTTGCTTGCCTTCTTCACATATGTGAATATTCTGTGTGAACTCTGACTTCTGCTTACAGTCGTAACTCCAGGCTGTGCTCTAATGGACCCTCAGTAGACTGACAGCCCATAGAGATACTGGTCCTGCCCGGCACTTTTTCCACCAGTAATGGCTCTGATTCCTGACAGCTTGAATTAGAATGATTTTTCTTTTTAATAAACTAATTCATGGTTTTAGGTATGCTGTTTTTCGCAACCTCTTATAAATAGTTATATATTTCCAAATTGTAAAATGCTCCCAATCACTTATGCGTCTATCAAAATTGTGTGAAAATAAATAACCACTGACAAAGGGAGAAGTAGGCATTTATTGGTGCACTTTATTACATAAACACAAGGCAGAGAACATATGAATTCAGATATATATTGGACATTAAAAATACATATTATATGTTTAAATTTTTCACGGTTTTATTTTCTCCAGCCTCTTTATTTTAATGTGTTAAACACTATAATATCCTAAGTATATATTTGATAATTACACTTTTCCTAAGCTGACTGAATTCCACCCATAGGATACCTGTGGTCACAAATGTTTGTTTAGAAACAATAATATTTGCTTAAAAATTCTGTTAAAAATGATTTTAGTGAATGTTTTATTGTATTGCTTTTTTGTGCCCATTTCTTCCTATGGCTCAAAAGGCAAACCGAATTAATAACGGGGAATTGTGAAGTTAGAGGACATTTGTTTATTGGATGTATGAGAATTCAGAAATTATTATTTATACACAAGCAGGATTATGAGAGAGAATTTAGGAGTAAATGAGAGAAAAGTTTCAGTTCCTACCTGAGCACCTCACACCCGCGTCGTAAGCATGAGTACAGTAATCAAGATCCTGCGTATCCGCTCTACAGTCCTTCAGCGCGGACTCCTGTCCTTCACAGTTAACAAAACTCATCAAGACTGGCCCAGTTCCCTCTCCAAAGTAAGCACTGAATGTTGCTGACAGAGCCTCCCCACACCCCAGCTGTCTGCACACCACAGCAGTGTCCTTCTCGTCCCAGCCAGCTTGACACACGGTGCCCCATTTTCCGCTACGAAGCACCTCCACTCTCCCTTCACACGGCTGTCTTCCATTCACCAGCCTCAGGTCTTCGGCGTCTGAAACGTAAAGAAGACATTTTTAATCTCAATTCTACAAACTGCATTTAGAAACGAGATATACTGCTACCGACTACTGGCGAACTCTGCATAATTTAGAAAAACAGAATCAATGAGACATGTTGTCAAAAAGAAGAAAATACGTGTGCATTTTTATTTCTAGTATAATAGTAATTGCTTTTACTATGCACATTTCCAAATCTAAACCAAACTGTCAAATTCTGATTTTGCATAAATGTGTCAAAAACACATGTACATTTTATAGCGCCTTTCTGTTGCAAAGGCCAGCTGAAATGACTTCAAAAACCAACAGTTCTTATGCATTTCTTACAGTCTTAGTAGAGGAAAGTCAAGTGATTTGTTTAGGGTGACAGTGACTGGTCGGCGGGCTCTGATTCAGGACCCTTATGCTTCAGAGTTGGTTCCTAAGCCACTTGAAGTTATTGACCTGCCTTGCTCCTTTTTATTTGCTGCTCTTGAACTATATGGGATGAAGAAATATAGAAATCAATGAACAGTTTTAGATGCTAAGGAGTTCTGTTACTCATTTTTTTACATGACACCTATTTAAGATATCAACTCTTTGCTAATTTTGCATATGTCTTCATATACAGTATCCATCATTTTCTAAAAATTATTTTAGCTATTTATTTGTTAGACCCGCCACATTATTAAAAGGTTCTGGGCACAGAACTATCATAAAAACAAATACGCATTAAAATGGCCAATTACAAATATTCAGCACTTGCCAAAGATGAAGTAGAAACAGAGAAGGGAAAATACAAACTTCACTACTTAATAAAAAAAGACACCAGTGGGACCACAAGTCTTACATAATATAAATGCTTAACAGACACAAGCCAGCAGGATTCCCAATGAAATTACTGAAAATGTTTTAGGTTGCAGGGAGCACAGTCCAGTCCACACAGCAAATAACATTAAACAGAATCTCATCTTTAACTGAAAGCAGAAACCATCATTATTATGCCCTTCCACACATTCATCCACCACATAAGATGGGTCATATGATCCAAAAACAGAACCCCATACTGAGTACCAATCTACAGAAGGAAGAACTCAAACACACACACCACATCTAATCAATTTAAACTCTCCAGAATGTCTTTGGAATATGTAAGGAAAAAACACAGAGACTCGTGAAAAACTCCCCAGTGACACAGGGAGAATGTACAAACTGCACAGGCAGTTATTGACCAAGTAAAGACTGAAACTCAGCCTTCTTGAAATGTAAGGCAGCCTAGTTAACTAATGTCACCATCCCAATAAATCATATTCTGTCTTTCATATTAATATTACTCTTGAAGGTTTATTTTTTGTTTAGAAACAATATGTCTTCAGATTCTTGCTCACCTAGATATTATGCCCAGAGAATACAGGAGGAACCAACCTAGTGAAGACATTTGTCAAATACGCACATAAACACACACACACTTCCATCATGTAATCAAATGGACAGCATGTGTTTAGTCAATGGAAGAAAACTGGAGAAAGTAAAAGACACTCATAAAGTGCAGGCTGGACACAGAAATCTCTTTGGCAAACACTGGCAGGCTGAAGGTGAAGTGCTAAAGCTCCATTAGCTGCTCCTTCAGGTTTTGCCAGAGTATAAATGTGGCTTAAATTTATAAATGTCAAACACTGATTTTATTTTTTTCCTTATTTAAAATTTCATTGCATTTCCACATCTTGACCAAACTTTTTTTTTAAACCAATGCTACTGTATCAATTTAAATTATAAATGCTTAGTCATTCTCTGGTGAAATCTACAAAAAAGAATATCTGGTATCACGGTGGTTTTCAGAGCCGTACTGTATGTCCTGTTACACTGCCTATAACTTCTCTCCTGTCTTTGTGGCGTTGTAGTTGTTAGTGCCATTATTTATTTTATTTCTTACGAAATGTAAAGTGTTTCTCAGCTCTGAATTTGGATGGTTCTTTATTTTTTATTTTATTCAAATTTTCAATAAAGCATATTGTCCATCTTTAATTAAAACCTCTCTTTAATTAGACTTTATCTCACTGTATTTTCCAAAACTCTAAACCTAAAACTTCAGCATATTTTACAGATTATTCTAATAGGCTCAAACTTTTTAATTTTGTACATGCCAGTTTCTTATTTAGTAGTGAGGTTCTGATTTTAATTGAACTCTTTCTTTAATATGTTTTGCTTATTTCTATTACAGTTTTGAGCAACAAATAATAATAACAATAATACATTTTATTTATACATTACAGTGCTATTCCCATTCCCACTTTGTTAAACTTTCAAAGAAATGAAGAAAAATGTCTTTGGTTATAGAAAAATATGTATTGCTATCATTACATTTATGATCATTTTCAGCATTCTATTCAATATTATTCTATTTAATTTAGATAATTTACTTCTATTTTAATCAGCAGTTTCATTAATTATTTCTACAGATCAATCAACATTTTTTTACCTTTCTCTCTCATCAAGAAATGACTTTAAATGTGACATGAAATAAAAAAAGCAGAACTGAAGGGAAAACATCATTGAATGTGAAAAATAAATATTTGCTAAATTCATGATTTAGAATAAAGGCAAACCTGGTGTATATTTTGGAGATGATTTAATAAATTCAAAAATGGGAAAAGAATATATTTATGTCAGGGGTGGAATTAAAAGTACAAATAATGTAGCACTATCATGCTGTTGTTGCCATTATTTTTATTTATTTATTTTTTTCATACCATAATCATTACAGATTCTTACACAGTGGATTGTTTATACAGTAATAAAGTTCTATTCATTTCATATTTTGTAATACAGGTAAGTATAAAAGATTTTTAGTTTCTAAAGGTATTTTGAAGTTGGAATTCAAAATAGCAACTTTGCTTGTGATCAATTTATCATATAAAGTAAGGGAAATACTTTTGAATATAAATGCACAAAACTGTGTAGTTGTCTCACTAATTTCTCCAAAGTCCAGAAAAAAAGGCAAAAAACAAATTGAATGCATTTTCCCTTTTCATTTCACACTGGATTTTTTACAAATAATTTCTAAGCAGCTGTTTCTTAGATTCTTAGATCAGTTCTTCTTATTATAACATCATGTTAACTGTCCATTGAGGAGTTAGAAGTGCGACTTACAGACTGGTGTGAGCAGAAGCAGGGCGGCCAGGCACATCAGTGACCCTCGTCGGCAGCTCCTCATGGTGCATCAGCCTGAGTGTTCTCTCCTCACAATGAAGTCGAGTCTGCTGTGTCCTTATATGACTGAATCAGTTAATCTACCATCTCGCACCTGCACTTGAGGCGTAGTTCTCCAACCCACGAATCACACAGATCTCAACTTTTTAAAGGTTTACTAAGGAAACTTTAGAAGATATTTTCATATAAATTAGTATTTTATTTTTTGCTTTTACTACAGAATATACATTTTTTTCTTATTCTTGGATCTTCTGATATTCTTTGTAGTTCATTGGCTGATATGTTTAAAAACCAGGCAAAACAAAATTATTCAAGATCAAAAGAAACAGGAGGATTTTTGAACATTGCCATTAGAACGTTTCACAGTTATATGATAACCTAAGCAGTGAAAAGCTTATGTCTGGTTAATTGTGTGGGTGCAACTGGGGGCTCCCTGTGTTATATGTACGTCAGAGACAATATTGGATTGATTGATGTTAATTTATTATCACATTTTTGTGCAATGCTAATAATTAATTAGACAGTTCACTTAGATGCCTACTTTATTTAGTTTACCTTTTTCTATAAAAAGGATTTCCCAGCCATCAGACTTACAATGAGGTAACTGATGCACACCCATTTTAAGAAACAAAACAGTACACTTTTTTGATAAACACAAGGATTATAGAAATACAAAAACTGTTTAAATCTTGACATAAAAGACTGAAAGCAACACAAATGCGACAGAAGTGTAACACAGAAGAGGATGGCTCATTTTTGATCATCTCGAGATTTTCTGGATTTTCTTGATTTTAGACACAGTTAATTCTTCTCTTGTTGCACAGTAACAATTCAACCTGAGAAAGCAAGGCTTAGCTGACTATTTACTAAATACTTAGAGCTCTAATATACTGTATCCTGGCATGTGCAAATCAGTTGTACAATTTAAATCTTTTAGGGATGATGTTAGATGGAACATGGAATTGTGAGTTATAGGTCTTCTTTCATGTATAGAACAATGCTTGTTGTGGAGGACACTTGTCTTTGCCACGTGGTCTTTATTCTGTGTATGTGGTGTGGTGCTGTCTTCTCTTGGTCATTCCTAGGCTGTTTGCTGTCATGTTTATACTGTATATTGATTTTTATTTTTTAAAGTATTTATTTGCCTTTAAAAAGAAATGATGTAGATGTAGTATCGGATCCTGAAGGGAGATATGTGATGGTCATGGGCAACTTATTTAACAGTAAAATGATTTTGATAAATGTTTATGCACCCAATGTTGATGATAAGGAATTCATGCAAAATCTATTTGCATCCATTCCCAATGTGAACACTCATAAAATTATAATGGCTGGGGACTTTAATTGTGTTTTAAATCCACTCTTAGATAGGACTGTTGTCACGGGGGGACGACATCTAACACTGCAAAGACAATTACACAGTTTGTAACTGACCACAACTTATCAGACCCCTGGAGGTTTCTAGACCCAAATTCAAGAACATATTCATTCTACTCACCAGTGCATTATAGCTACTCAAGAATTGATTATTTTTTTATAGATAATAATTTCTTGCCTACGATTAAATCTTGCAAATACGACACAATTGTTATCTCCAACCATGCCCCTCTAGTCTGGGAGCTAAAATCATTAAGCCCCTCACACTCACCTCGCAGATGGCGTCTTAACCCACTTCTATTAGTAGACGAGAACTGTACAGAACCTTCATAGAGACAAACACACCCTCAGAGGTTTCTGCAGGAACACTCTGGGAAACTGCAAAGAGGACAGATTATTTCATATCTTTCCCACAGAAATAAATTAGAAACCAAGAAAGCGTCAGAACTAAGAAGCGAAATTACTAGAATAAATGAAGAACAAGCCAGGCGTCCAAGTGAGGCTCTTCATAGGAAAAGGCAGGCTCTGCATACAGAACTCAATATCTTGACAACTAAAGAAACTGAACAACTTATTTATAAGTCAAGATATCATTACTATGAACACAGAGAGAAAGCTAATAAGCTTTTAGCTCAACAAATCCACAAGCAAGAAGTTCGCAATGCAATCCCAGTCATCACCAACACGAATGGAGATGAAATCATTGACCATAAAAATATAATGCACACATTTAGAGATTACTATAAAATCTTATATTCTACTGAGTTCAAAGAAGACAACACACAATCTAATGCATTTCTGGATACATTACAGACACCACAAATAGATACTTTAAGTGCTGAGGAACTGGATAAACCTCTGACCCTATCAGAATTACTAGATGCTATAAAGTCACTTCAAAGCGGGAAATCAGCAGGCCCTGATGGTTACCCTGTAGAATTTTATAAGAAATTCTCCACTCAGCTAGCTCCCCTCTTATTGGAAACATTTACAGAAGCTAGAGACAATCAAATTCTACCTCAAACTTTTCGTCAAGTATTAATTACCGTCTTTCCTAAACAAAATAAGGACTTGTTACAATATGCATCATACAGACCAATTTCACTCCTGAATAATGATGTTAAGATACTCTCAAAAATGATAACTAGAAGGATGGAGAAAGTGCTGCCTTCGGTAATATCACAGGATCAAACTGGATTTATTAAAGGCTGACACTTATCTTCCAATCTCCGACTCCTGTTTAATGTAATATATTCACCAGCAAAGTCAAACACCCCAGAGATATTATTATCATTGGATGCAGAAAAAGCATTTGATATGATTGAATGGAACTACCTTTTCACTGCATTGGAGAAATTTGGGTTTGGCCCGAATATTTATGCATGGATCAAACTACTGTATACCAATCCAGAAGCTTCAGTTTGTATTAACAACATTTGTTCAGACTACTTTAAACTAGAACGTGGCACCAGACAAGGATGCCCCCTGTCACCACTGCTGTTTGCTATCGCAATTGAACCACTGGCGGTTCACTGTCAAAATTGTTATCAGATAAAGGGAATTGTCAGAGAAGGACTGGAACAGAAAATTTCTCTATATGCAGATGATATGGTTTTATATATATCAGACCCAGAAAACACTGTGCCTGCAGTTTTAACAGCACTTACAGAATTTCAAAAGATATCTGGTCTCAGAATTAATCTGAATAAAAGTATACTCTTTCCAGTGAATTCACAAGCATATAATATTAGATTGGACACCCTGCCTTTTACCATAGCAGATCAGTTTAAATACCTAGGGGTAAATATCACAAGTAAACATAAAGCTCTTTATCAACAAAATGTTGCTGTCTGTATGGAAAAAATTAAGCAAGACTTGCATAGATGGTCAACCCTTCATCTCACTCTAGCCAGAAGAATTAACATTGTTAAGATAAATATCCTTCCTAAGCTTCTTTTTTTATTTCAAAACATTCCAATATATATCAATAAATCATTTTTTAAGCAATAAGATTCAACTATAACCTCATTTATTTGGAACTCAAAACACTCACATATCCGAAGAGCGACCCTACAAAGACCTCGGGCAGAAGGTGGCATGGCTCTACCTAATTTTCAGTTTTATTACTGGGCAGCAAACATACAAGCCATAAAAACCTGGACACAAATAAATGAACATACACAGGCTTTGTCCGCAATAGAAGTAAAATCCTGTAGTACTTCTTTATATTCCGTACTCTGCGCTCCAATAAATGCAAGTTATCGCAAATATACTAATAACCCAATTGTGCTTTACTCACTCAGAATATGGAACCAATTTAGAAAGCAATTTAAGATGGAAAATCTTTTATCTGTGGCACCTCTGCAGGAGAACCACCTCTTTCAACACTTGCAAACATATCTAGTTTTTAATACCTGGAAAAGATTTGGGATTAAATTGCTGAGAGATCTTTATATAGACAATATCTTTGCATCCTTTGACCAATTACATTCTAAATTTAACATCCCAGCTACACATTTCTTTCACTATCTTCAAATTAGAAACTTTGTTAAACAGAACCTGCCCGATTTTCCTCATCTCGTACCCTCCACCATGCTGGAAAAAATATTGATCAATTTCGAGGAATTAGACACCATTTCCGCAATATATAAAATTTTATTAGAGTCCTTTCCTTTCAAAGATCCAAGAAGACAATGGGAAAAAGATCTCTTAATTAATATATCAGAAAAGGAGTGGAAGGTAGCGTTGCAGAGAATTCACTCGAGCTCCTTATGCGCAAAGCATAGAATTATTCAACTCAAAGTTATATATTGAGCTCATCTGTCTCGCTTAAAACTGTCCAAAATGTTTCCAGGGCAAGATCCAACCTGCGAACGCTGCAACCAAGCTCCTGCCTCACTGGGTCACATATTTTGGGCCTGCACCAAACTAATATCATTTTTGACCAAAATTTTTAAGTGCCTTTCAGACAGCTTTGGTATCACAATCCCTCCTAACCCATTAACAGCTGTGTTCGGTGTTCTTCCAGATGGACTTGAAGTGGAGAAGGACAAGCAAACTATGATTTCATTCACTACACTTTTGGCACGTAGACTTATTTTGTTAAATTGGAAGAATACTAACTCTCCTCTGATAAGTCAGTGGGAAACCGATGTTTTATATTATTTGAAATTGAAAAAAATCAAATTCTCAGTTAGAGGATCTGTACAGAATTTTTTCAAAACCTGGCAGGATCTAATCAATATTATTTTAGAATAAGAAGAAATAATTATGTCCGCATTTCTTTTCCTTCTCCATTTATTTATTTATATACAGTATATATATATATATATATATATATATATATATATATTTTTTTTTTTTTTTTTTTTTGCCCTATTAAACTCAACAATTTAGGTATGATTGCAAGCCTTAAGCAATTCTCCTTTGGCCATGCTCTCCTTCTCAGGGGTGGGGTTTGATTTGTCTTCAATCCTAAATTTTGTATAAATTGATCTATTTGTATGGAATGATTACAATAAAATTAATAAATAAAATTTTAAAAAAAGACTAAAAAATAACACTTTGGGGGTTTCAGAGGCCAAGAATTTCCTTGATCTTGTTATTTTTTTTGTTTTTGATGTCACTACCACAATATTATAAAGATGAGCATAGCACACTTCCTGGTTGTCCAAGTTTCCAGATACTCTTTGAAGTTTGAGGTTAAATAATTTAAAGTGTAGTTTTTCTGGTTATAAGTCCTTCCTATTTCTAAGATATGCACTTTTGTTTCAGCTGTGGTTATATACTTTGTTCTGGATTTCAACCCTTTCACACTGTTCTTTATTACTCTATTTCCATCTCACATCCTTGGCTTGATTTAAAATAGATTGACTTTTTAGTTATGACCTTGTCTAGTTTCTTGTAATTTCTGTCTCCAGATATCTTTTCAGATGAAATGTTCAGACTGCTACTACCCTCTTCTCTTCTTCTTTTATGTCTCTTAGTTCCCTACAGAACATGGGGCCTTGACAATCTACTTGTCATCTTGTTCTGTCATTGGTAATATGTTGTGCTTCATCCCATGAGAGGTAATTCTTTCAGTTCAGTGTCTACAGTTTTTCTGCAGGTTGTTTTTGGCTTTCCTTGCTTCCTTTTCCCAGGTGATATCCAATACATAGCTACTTTCGGAGCTATGAGGACATGCCCAAGCCATTTCATTCTACGGCGCTTGATCTCCATCACCATACTATGTGAGTTGGTCTTCTTATATAACTCAACATTTGAGATCATCTCTGGCCAGAAGATTCAGCATATTCTACTGAGAAAGGTATTGTGGAATACCTCAGTCTTCTTCATGAGATTGATGATACGCCAGCATTTTGACCTATACATCAGAACAGATTTGATGTTGCTGTTGTATAGTCTCATCTTTGTTCTGAGGTAATATTGTGCGGATTTCCAGATGGGATGGAGTCTAGCAAATGCACTGCAGTGTTTCTCTAGTCTTGCCTTAATTTTCTTAGCTGTAGTATTGTCCTTACGCAAAAGATTGCCAAGTTAGGTGAACTCCTCAACATCTTCAAGTGGGATTCCATTCAGAATAATGGGTTCATCAGATCTTGCATTGATGCACATCACATGGATTTTGGCAATGCTTATGTTGAGGTCTGTTTTCTTAGCAAAGTTGACCAGTCTGTTGGTCTTCTCTTGTAGGTCGACATGCAATGTCATCTGCAAAATCAAGGTCTTCCAGCTGTTTGAAGAGATTCCATGTATGCCACCAGGATTGTCTGATGTTGTCCTTCTCATAATCCAGTCAATCATTACCAGGAACAGGATAGGTGAGATGATGCATCCTTGTTATATCCCGGACTTCACTGCAAACTACTCAGATAGGTTGCCATCTAGGATTACGCTACACTCGACCTGCAGATAATATAGTTTAATCATTGTAACCATCTTCTGAGGGATTCCGTGAGCACTCAGGATCCTCCATAAGGTGTCACGGTGTAGACTGGCGAAGACCTTTTTTGAATTCAAAGAAGTTGATGCATAAGGATGAATTCCACTCCAGACATTGCTCAAAGATGTTTCTTAGGGAATAAATCTGGTCTAGACAACCGCTCCCCTTCCTGAAACCAGCTTGCTCTTGTCTCATCCTGGGTAACTAAAGAAATGTAACTAAGATATGTAAGTCTTAAAAAGAAAGACCATAAGCAAAAAGTTATGTTATTCTATGCATATGTATTATCAATTTGATTTTGTGTGCCATGTTTTAGCTTTCAATTTCACTAAAGCTTTTGCAATGAAGATAATTGGACTGTGGAAGTTTTGTGTAAGTGTAATACTCGATGCTTGAACCTTTTCATTAACTGAATTTTAGAACTATTCTGGAAACCCTCAGCAAATACAGCTACACTGTAACCCATACAGCATTTTTTGCAAACATTTAAGGAAAATATTGAATGTCTCCAATACCTGTAAATCCTTATGCACAAAAAGTAAATTATTATATGGTGATTCTTACTCAACGCACTGACCTATTATGCCAGATAAATGTGACTGGGGTTGATGCTCAATATTAACAGAAGTATGTAAATGATTGACGATGAAGAGGAATTTGCTTTTCATAGAACAGCCACTTCAGGATATCGTGTTGTGTAGTCAAGCAGCACAAGAATATACCGATACCCATTTTTACTCTTAGGGAGAGGGCCAACAATATCGAGCCCAACCCGATGAAAGGGAAGATCTAAAATAGGCATAGGAGAAAGGGGAGCCCAAGGAGGTTTATGAGCAGAGACGACCTGGCAGGTAGGACAGGACCTACAGAACTGTTTGACATCCCTGCCCATATTCAGCCAATAAAATTGCTTTGATAATCGATCCCTAGTTTTATCAGCACCTAGATGACCACCCAAGATGTGAGAATGTGCCAACTGCAAATGAATGTTTCTATGTACGTCAGGGACAACAAACTGTTCAATTAATTCTCCCCCTAAATGATCAGAAATCACCCTAAACAGGCAGCCGCCTTTCTCGAGAAAGTGGGTCTTTATGCCAGCAGATTCACGTTGTTGATAGTAGGAGTCACTAGTGGAGTAAGCCTGTTTGAACGCATACTGTAATGAGTTATCGGCACGTTGCAAGTGTGCAAAATCCATCTGCTTGCAAGGCGGTGTGCACTCGGTAGCCGATGTAGCCTGAGAAGTTGTACAGGGGCCAGCAAGCCGTTCAAGGAAATCAGATGAATCCCTCCCTGTCCAAACGGGTCTCGAGACCTTCTCCGACAGCCGCCAGTTCCTCCCCTTCGTTCATGGGGCTCTAGGGATGGTGCCCCAAACTCGGCTAAGAGCCTAGGAAATAGGGCGTTCCTTCTGCCGATCAGCAAGGACCATGGGCAGGAATCTGAAATGGCAGTCCAAACTTTAAAGTTCCGACCCATATATTTTAAAGGAAGGCAGCACTGTCTCATAGTCCTTAACATCCCCATGTACACAGCGTATGTTCACAGTCTCTGTACCACATGGGGACGTACTGCTGAGGCAGTCACGTCTGACAACACAAAGGTCACTTACCTGAGTCCAACAAGGCACGGATCTCATGGCCTGCTAAGATTACGGAGATCATTAAACAGTCCTTTTTTAGTCAAGTAGAAGGAACATGGGAGCAACACACCTCGGCTAAGCTGACTTCCATGGACCAAGAAGGGGAGAGGTGACATTCTCTGGCCTGGTTGCCAACCTGATCACATCGGAAACATCTGCAGTAGGCACCACTGCCGAAATACCCACAGCGGAGTCTACAAACAGGAGCCTCTCCAGATGTTATAACATCAGTAACAACAGGAGCCTGTAATGGCCTTTCCAAGGAAACTGGATATTCATGGCCCTGAGCCCACTGTTTAGTGCAACGATCTCAGGCAGGTTGAGAGTGTTTCCCCCGAGCGGAGCAAATGCACCACCGTGTCTCCAAGCAGCCAGGGAGCCTTCCAATCGTTTGTCCAAGGTTTGTGAATGAGTCAACATTGTGACAAAAAAACTCATCCCGGAGAACTTCAGGAATCCCTGCTAGTGCCACATCACCTGATGCTTTCTCCACAATCCACTCGATCAGGTCCCCCTCAAACCAGCTGTGAATGAGATTAATTAAATCCTGCAACAAAGTACGAACAGGGCAATCCAGGTCCAGTTTCCATTGACAAAGTGCAAAGTCATTATCCAGGAAGCTTGTAATTTTACACAAAATAACTTGTTGCTTCAAGAAATCATAATCACCAAGCTTATCGGAGGAACATTTCGCAACGCATGCAGGGCATCCCCGGACAAATATGGGACAACGATGGCAGCCCAGGTTCATCCATCCCAGAGCATCAAAGTCACAGTGTTCAAAAGCTAACAGGAACATCTCCGGGTCGTCCATAGGACCCATCTTCGCTAGCAGATCTTTAGGCGCAATAGCAGGAATAGGAGGCAGATCCTCTGGATCTGGAGGAAGCGGAACATTCACATCGTCCTGAGGATCCATCTGTGCAACCACTTCTGGTTTCACTTGTCACGCTTCGGTCACACAGTTGCACAGATTCATTCAGGGTTTTCAAGAAACATAATAAAGAAGAAAGCAGAGGATGTCTGGGGGAAGATAGACAAGGCAGTGAACCAAAGGACAGCTGCAGTACAGGCTTTTAAATGTTCGAAGCACCGTGCGAGATGCAGATCACACAGAATGGCAGCAAGCCTGCAGCTAACCTAGAAAAGAGGAGATAAAAAACTGTAGTTGTTTCTCATTGAATCACTGTTTAAGAGGGGGTTTCGGAGGAGCGGCCATGTTTCAGCTTCTTCACAATAGTAACTTTATGCTAATTCATCAATATTGATGAGATGGGTGGAGCCTTCAACCAAAAACACAATGGCAAATGAGAACTGATAAACCCATGTTTTAGATCAAACTGAAACTGAACCATTGCTCGAATCAACCAATACTGATGATAATATGAATTGGTCATCAGATACAGATCTGCAGGTTTCAGTGATGTTCATGTTTGGTGCTGACAATCCTGCAACTTATTGTTACCTATTTACAGGTATCTCCAATCTAAAGATGACTGTTGATCATGAGCATGTGAATTATTTATGATTTATTGATTATAGTCTGGTGGGGAAAACGCAATTGTTGATATAAATGATGAGCAATATGGGGAAAGTCACTGTAAATAACTCGCTCGTTACTGCAGTCGATATGTGAGTACTTTTCAGTCAACCGATACTGCAAGGCAAAATGGGTAAACCATTTCAGAGGTGGTACTGATCCACTAACCAGTTGTTTCAGACAACAGCAAATGTGTGTGTTGTTTTTCACTGATTATAAAATACCCGGATTTCACTAATAACGATGACTATGACAAAGTCAATCACTAAATACCAAAACTGTACATACTATTGTAAGTGTACCAGGTGAGCATCAAAATATGCACAAGTTTATGTTTGCAATCTCTCCATTAGTATTTATGAAAGACTCATGGATTACAAAGGATGGCTGTCCTATATATCGTACATCACATACAAATGGGCATGATTTGGTATCAATTTCTACATGTTGTGCGAAGCAAGGTCTGGATACATGTGGAGCTCAATATGTTACACTGGTAGAGGAACCAAGTGCAGTGACATTTACAGTCAATACAGCATTGCTAAATCATCTGTGCTGTCACTTGCAAATCCTTTGCTTGACCAAGGTTATTTTATAACACTGGAAAGTTTCTATACCTCACCTGAACTGTTTGAATTTTACTTCAAAAGAAAACTGAAGCATATGGCAATATACGCCCAAACTGTCTGGTGACTCTGGTCATGTGAATGCATCAAGCTGCAAGTGTGGTGCAGTAGATACAGTATGTGACAAAAGGCAAAATGACTGAGATCAAGTTGAAGGACTGAAAGATATCTGCTTCCTAAGCACTGTTTAAAATTCAGTAACTGTTAATGTCAACATCAGGGAAAATGTGGAAGTCACTATGTTTTGCACTGTACTTAGTTTCAATGACGTAATCAACCGTGCAGGTCAGGAAAATGACATTCTACCCTATAATATATATAAAACATTTTTACATCTGCACAAATGATTTTTATATGCATTGATGACTACTTAAAAACATATCATACAAAGAAATTATACTAAATCTGAATCACTACATCAGTGTTTAATGTTTCATTGTTTACATGTTTCTGTTACACATTCTTCATGTTGAAAAAAATTCATTGCTTTTTGCTTGCTTTTCTGGGAGTAAAAATAATGCTAAGGAGTCTACTAAGCTATACAGCACTAGGAAGAAATGAACTTCTGCATTAATTTGTGTGTGTTTTTAAACAACTATCCTCCTGATTTACTGAAGCAAGGTTCTGCGTGTAATGAGTGTGTGTCATCGGCAGAGATGATTATCATTTTAACATTGCCCTCTGACACACAATTGTCTAAATCAGTTCCAGTAATTTGGGCTACATGTTTGGTAACTGGCTTGAGCTTTTTTAATTTTTGATTTGTCAGACCGCTAAACCATGCAGTGAAACTAAAGGCAATGACAGAGTGGATCACACGGCAATAAAAGGGAAACATAAAGTTCTTTCCCACTTAAATAGTCATGCATTTTATGAAGGAGAAATAATTGGTGATAACTTTTGTGTTAATATTTCAATTTAGATTATTATCTACGTGCGTTCCTAAGTATTTATATTATCACTATTTCTACTTCCTCCCTCAAAACAAGTGATGAACATATAGATTTCTGCCATTTAAAGTCAAATATAACTTTGTTAGTCTTTTTGACATTCGGAGTAAGATAGTTTTTATTGCATCAGTTTACCAAACAGTCCACTTGATTTAAATAATGGCTTTCTTTTTCTGCAGATGTGCATCCTATCACCATATGTCATCAGCATGTTCTGTCTCAAATCACTAGCTCAGAGTGTAAATTATAATGGAGACAGAACACAGTTTTGAGGAGATCCTGTAATTGAATGAAAGACCTTTGAAAATGTGTCATATACTTTAACTACTTGTGAACGATTTAAAAGAAAGTCCTGAATTAATAAATGGGTGAACATTCATACTGTTTAATTTCTCAATCGGTTTGTGAGACTGAATGGTTCTGGAAACTAAAGAAAAATCCAGAATTAGTACTCTGACCTAGAATCTAGGCTTGTCAAGAAGAGAGCAGATATGATGTAAGACAACCAGCAGAGTATCATCTTCACTTGTCTGTTTTCAATAAGAAAATGTGTGGATATCTTAAAATGACTTTCACATGAATGGAAGTGAACACCACTGGCCTATAGTCAGTCAGACTACTTAGTCGTAAAACTTTGAGAACTGGGGTAATCACTGACTGCTCCCGCAGCTCACTTACAACAGCACATCTCAGGGACCAGGGACCTGCTTAATACAGAACTTCAGGAGTTATTCTAACATGCCATCCGAGTTTTTGAAAAACAAATAAATCAAGATTTATGCGATAATGTAATTTACCAGCACTCACCCCTAAAAATCATAATGATTTCTGTAACAGCTGTAATAAAATAAAATAAAAGCTGTAATAGCTTCAAGGAATTACACTTATGTCATAGATGATGGAAACATTTTGTACAATGAGTCCTTATTTACTAATTAAAAAATAACATGATATTAATGTTTCTTAAGTTTACAGGAAAAATGTTGACCTTACAAATACAACCAACAAATAAGTTCACCTGTCTATTCCAATACATGCCAGGAGTGAGGGTTATGGAGTGGACCACCACAACAAATGGGCGTATTGATAAAAATGGAAGGGTGTCACAGTTTTGCCCCAAGAAGTTCTTGAAATGAATACTTTTGAGGTTGTGACTTCAAGAGGTCAAGAGACATTGGGAATTTAGAAAGAGTTATAATTTGAGGCTGAAAGCAAATCATTAGTGGATGAGTCATACACTGACATACACTTATAAAGAGGAGTTTTACTCAGCATTTATTTAGTGAAAAAACTGCCTCAATTAACACTAATGAAAAATGGATCTAAAAGGAGTAAGGAAGATTGCAGAAAAAATGTTCTTTGCCAGTAAAGAGATTGGATTTTGTAATTTCAAATTTTTTGTTCAGATCATTTTAAACTAAAATTATTGGAAGCAAAAACATTTTCTAATATACAAACTTTAAAAAATGTCACAAGTGACATTGTTACAATAAAGATTTAGACATGTTCATCTCATTGTTACAGGTATCTTTGATCACAGTCTAGGATTAAGCATGATTCTCCTCCAAGAGTCTCATCATCGATATCTTCACATTCAGGAGGTAAAGGGTTCTCCAAGAATCTGTGAAACACAAACGCACAAAGAGGCTCAAAGAATAATTTGAGCTTGTGAAAATTAAAGCATTAAAATGCTGCTGGTATTCTGATGAATTGGTTTTTATCTAAGTGATATAAAAAAAAGTCCCTCCATCTTCTGTGCCTGATCTGTTCACTTGAGGGTTCCATGGTCAGAAGTTGATGTAGGTAGTTATAGCTGGTATGCCAGTCCATTACAGGGCATATTCACATTGACACTCAATCACACAGAGCCAATTTACAGTTGCCATAATAGAATATGTCTTTAGGATATGGGAGGAAAACTAGAGTGTTGGAGAAAAGACAACCATTCTGTGAATTATTTAGTAATGGAGACTCTCAAATATGTAGCCACACACTGAAAAGAAAATGTTTCTTATTTCCACATTTGATCTTGAGGTTTAAAAATAATAAACATTATAACAATAATAGAAATTGAATTTATAAGGAAAAAAATGTACTGATGAGCTGTATTCTACAAAATCATTTTTTAAATATACTAATTGCAACAAATAGTAATATTCACTCAAAGGCAATACTATGTGTGCACGATAATTTGCAGCTAAACCACCCTGGATATTATACTGTCTTCCAAGTTGAACATTTGTACCTGCTTTCTGCTTCACTACATAGATCTCTCTCCTAATGTTTTTACAGGGAATATCCTGCTCTCTTCTTCACGTGTGGGCAGTAACTCTGGTGTGACCATGGATGACTGCTCTCAATGATCCAGTCATGTCTCTTCATCCTTTACAACATCTATAACTTCTTCATGATTCATGCCCCTCAACATTTTGTTCATTTGCACTCCTTGCTGGTGAGACCCTAGTTAACAGCTCTTGAACCTATTACACTCATCCAGAATGCTGCTGCCTTTTCTCTCTCATCACACCTCTGTGGTGCTTGATCATCAGACTTTGCATTACTGCTAACATTCATACCAAAACTCGAGTCATGACCTGTGACTACTTTCACAGATTTACTCCGTAACCTTTCATTGGCTGTTAAAAAACTTCCTGTAAAGTGACTTCTGGGTGCTACTTGAAAAAAAACATCTCTTCACCTCTCAGGAATATTTACACTTTGAATAAATCAAACGCTACTCTGAATAACTAATAGCCATCTTTAAATTTATTAATTAATTTACTGTTGGTACCAGTTTGTCATCCAATTCAGCAACAAATGCAAGTTTGAAACTTTATGCATTTAACTGAAATTATTATCCTCAATGTGCTTTCAACCAGTCCAGTGTATGGATATATCTTGTCTTGTGTACATTCCCTTGTGATGTAAGTAAGTAAATAAATAAATATTGCCTTTAGTGTAACCCGAAACAAACTGGTGGTCTGCCACATAGGCATACCGGTTGTGGATATTTCTAAGGGTTCCTCAACATCGCAGCTCATCATGTGGGATGTTTTCTGTAGAGTGAAAAGTATATAAAAATAATACTTGTTATTAATAAATAATATAGTTTGATTAAATCTATCTTGACAGAGTACTTACAGGATGATTGTGTGAGATGGTTGTTATTTATCTTTGCACTTACACAAATTTATTATGTTTTACGGAAAGAAAATATGGCTTGTTTCTGTCTTAGTGCTCCAAAGTAAAGCACAAATCAATTGCCCAGCTATTAAGATGTTGCCAAAGTGCAGAACAAGAAAGACGCAGAACAAAATAAAGACAGACACAGGACCTGCAGGTGTTGGTGCAACTTCAGGTTGGGTGGCTGTATGTTTCTTACACATCCCAGAAGTCCATTAGGAAGGCACTGGTATAAAAATGTAATGCTTTCTCAGGACACTAGGGGGCAGGTGAAATAGGATCTGAGGTCATGCTATACATCTAATAAAGAGGGCAGCACAGAGGCAGCCTTTGAGATTTAGATCATTAATAAAAACGAAAGGAAGAGGACTGCAGGGACACCAAACGTGATGGAGTTGTAGACTGCTGTTCTTGGAACCAATGTCAGGTCATCCCTGGTTTCAGAAGAGTGACACAAAAGCCAGAGCACAATTGAGTATGGAGTCACTCATCACTTGTGGAGAAGGCTCAGCTTGGAAGTGGAAGACCCAAGTCACGAGAGAGTGGAAGAGAAATGAGAGAAAGAAGTGAGAAGAATAAGATCTTTATACTTTAGAAGGGGGCAAGTGAGTAAGCCATTCCACTGGATAGACAGGGTTCAAAACCTGGATGATCAGAACAAAATGGCAGCAGAGTTTTATTTAAACTACTGTACTTATTTATAGGCTTTTGTCCTTGTGACCATTCCTCTGTTTGGTGTATATTTATGTTGAAGAGTCACCATGTTTTTGGAGTTTTTTGTCTCCCAATAACACTGTCAATGCATTCCTTCATCATAAACCTTCCATTTATAATTAATTATAGCTGTATATGTTTTTAAAAGACATAAATTATAAATGAACAGCATATTGTTTTACTGCAGTTGTGCTTTCATTTTCATATTATTTTCTACTCTTCATTTGATGAATAACTGCAGATAGGCTGCTTCTTAATAACATATTACTTCATCTTTTGACACATTACCTTAGAAGAGAGGTTATTTTCTGTTAATCTGGGTATATAAGGATGTATGTCACAAGAACAATGAATATTCAAAGCGAAACAGAAACCTTTGTCTAGATTTAGTATTAAAACAATGAAATCTTATCATTATCTTCTGAGGTTAATCACTAATTGTGGTGTTTTCTCTAATGCCTTAAATTGAACTCCCTTTACTGTCCTATGTTTCTTTGAGATCATAATGTGACCTGGTAGGTCTTCTGCTTTTTCTATTGCAGTATCATCATAGTATCCAGGGTCATCAGCCTCTGAAGAAGTCAGTTTCCTACCTTAGAAACCATAAAATGTTTTTTTTAAGTTATAGTGATTTGAAAGCAAATAACAAATGAATATATAAACTACAGTTGTCAGTATTTACCTAGAACGTGGTCTTGGTCATCGTCCTCAATGTCCTCATAGTCATATGGCAGCTTATTAGACAAAAAGCTCCCTGAGAATGAGACGCAAATTCTGTTTTTTTTGACAGTTAAAAAAATGTCTTTTTTGTTAAAATATTTACTAAACATTCTAAGCTCTTTACAGACTTATTTGAAAAGTGGAGCCAATCACAGCAGAATTAGGTACAAGTCAGGAATCAATACAGAATGAAATGCAAATCCAGTGAAAGGAAAATGAGGGAATGATAGTGTGCTGGATTGTCCCTTGTAATGGATCAATGTTTCATCCAGTGTCGACTGCTGCCTTGGACCCAGTGCTAATGGCATAGACAGCAGCCTCCAGCTATCTTGGGTTTGTTTAATGAATAAAACAGGTTCAGAACATGTATGATTAAGAGTATTGTTGTCATTTTCAACAACCTATAAACATTTCATGTACATTTGATTGCATTCGAAATGGTATTGTTTAATACTGTAAACCGTTAAATAGCTTCCAAGAATAAAGGCATGCCAATTTCAAAAAAATTCTACAAATGGGCTACAGTGTGTTTTTCCAACATTGCCTTTATATGCAGTATTCCATTTGTACATCACAGGAAAAATCTGTCATATCATCTTTGACCGTTGATATTAGTGGCCAAGTCAAAAGCCATTGAAGAAGAACCTATGATGAGTTACGTTGTTAAGTCGTGTTGTGAAACGATAGTGTAGTGGTTTGTAGATAGTAAATTCTCCAATCTCACCTGGACTTGTAATATTTTTACTGTGTTAACACAGGAAGTACAGAGCACGACTAGCTGCTTGCACTGTTTCCACCTACATGTATGTTGTGTTCTGTCTTACCTTTCCTCTGTGCTCTATACACTCTCTGTCTGGTCAGTTTGTACTCAGTTTCCTTATAGACTGCATTATTAAAGTGAAGAAGTTCATTCATGGCCATTCCTGTAAAGAGATATAAGGACATGTTCACTGATCTCTTTGTAAAGAATTTGATAATCAACCATTGCAACAAGTTTAGTGGTTCAGAACTGCTTGTACTTATTATGGAGACACCACCATACTACTAGGTTGTAAACATTTATTTGTGTTGTGCACTTGTCTGTGCTTATCGCGTATATTACATATAGAAGTGGTGGCCAGTCTGGGGCTTCATTTATACATTCTTACATGAATAAAATCTTACATCGATTCCACACAAAAATTTTGTTCATGCTACAAGGCAAGAAATTAATTTATGTTGCAGTATGTATGCCATGTCCCATCATGCTAAGTTCTATTATAAATCTCAGATCAACTTAAAGGTATGTGTGCATGTGCACACTTTAGCTACTCCTTGCATCTCCAGCCAGTAACTATGTATTGCTTAAGAATGATTTTTTTTAATTCATGATCTAGTCACCATGTATATTTGGCCGTTTTCCTTTACTTTCAAACCATGGGAGAAAGCAGAAAACTCAGTAAATGTGTGAATTTGAGGTATTACTGACATTTGGTAGAATTTAAGGAGTGGCCCAGGGGCCTGCTCGCTCCCCCATAGATGGATTTTCCCCTAATTTCTTAAGGCCACAGTTCTTCTTCCCATTTAGGGGTCACCATAGCAAACCATCCATCTCCTTCTATCCCTGTCTTTTATGTCATTTTCTGGCACAACGACTGCCTTCATGTCCTCTCTCAACACATCCATAAATCTCCTCTTTGGCCTTCTTCTTTTCCTTTTGCTTAATGGCACCATCCTCACCATTATTTTCCTTCCTCTGCACATGCCGAAACCGTCTCAATCTAGCCTCTCTCACTTTGTCACCAAACTGTCTTACCTGTGTTGTCCCTCTAATATACTCATTCATAATCCTGTCTACCCTCCTTACTGAAAGCAAAAATTATAACATCTTCAACTTCATCAGTGTCACCGTTTCCAAACCATACAACATAGCTGGTCTCACTACCGTTTTATAATCCTTCCCTTTCACTCTTGCAGGTACTCTTCTATCATAAATCACTCCTACCACTCTTCTCCACGTAGTCCACCCTGCCTGCACTCTCTTCTTCACCTCTCTGCCATACTCTCCTTTGCTTTGGACGGTTGAACCCAAGTATCTAAATTCATCTACCTTCACCACCTCTCCTCCTTGCATTCACACCCTTCCACCACCTTCCCTCTCATTCACACACATGTACTCCATCTTACTCCAACTGACTTTCATTCCCCTCCTCTCCAGTGTGTAAATCCACCTCTCCATGTTTGGCTCAACTTGTTGTCTACACTTACTACAAATTTCAAACTCATCCATAAACATCATAGTTCACAGAGACTCCTGTCTGAACTCATCTGTCAACCTGTCCATTACCATTACAAACAGGAAAGGGATCAGAGCTGATCCTTGATATAGTCCCAGTCTCACCTTGAACCGGGCTATCATTCCTACCGTAACACCTCACCACAATCACATTGTCCTTATACATATCCTGCACCACATTCAGATATATTTGTGCTGCTCTGAACTTCCTCATACAGTACCATAACTCTTCTCTTGTCACAATGCAATTCCTTCTGACATTTTCTGTAATTCTCCATCAAAACTATTAAAGCAAACATCACGTCTGTAGTACTCCTTCCTGGCATGAAACCATATTGCTGTTCGCAGATCACCACCTCTCCTCTCAGCCTAGCATCCATCACTCTTTTCCATTGATGGTGTGGCTGATCAGCTTTATACCACTGTAGGTACTGCTGCTCTCCACATTTTCCTTATTCTCCAAAAACTGGTACTTCTTCTGCAATCTTCAGGCATCTTCTCGCTTTTCAAAATATGGTTAAACAATCTAGTTAGAAACTCTACTGCCATTTCACCTAAACATCTCCATGCCTCCACTGATATGTTGTCTGAGCCAATTGCTTTTCCACTTTTCATCCTCTTGATAGCTTCTCTCACTTCAGTCTTGCTGATCCCCGGTACTTCGTAATTTTCTCCATTTGCAAGTTCTTCAAAGTACTCCTTCCAACTTTTCAACAAACTCTGCCTGCTTGTCAGCAAATTTCGATCTGCAGCCTTTATCACCCTGACCTGCAGCACATCTTTCCCCGCTTGGTCCTTCAGTCCAGCCAAACGGTGTGTCCAGCTTCTCATATAGGTCACCTTTTCATTAGCCTTCATCACGTCTCTCTTCACCTTCTGCCACATATCTTTGTACGCTTGTCCGCTTTCAGCATCTCTCTGGTTATCCCAGTTCTTTTTTGTTAACCTTTTCCTCTTTATGCTTTCCTGTACTTCCTCATTCCACCACCAAGTCTTTTTGTCTTCCTTTCTCCGTCCAGATGTCACACCAAGTTCTTTCCTAGCTCTGTTTCTTACCACTTCTGTTGTGGTGTTCCAATCATCTACAGTGTCTTCACCACCACCCAGCACCTGTCTCACTTCGTCTCTGAATTTCACAAAATACTCTTCCTCTTTCAGTTTCCATCACCTGATCCTTGGTTCCATTCTCACTCTCTTCCTCTTTTTCACCTTGAAATTCACCCTGCATACCACAAATCAATGCTGTCTAGCTACACACTCCCCTTATTTGGGTATACTCTCCACCATTTCATCTAACTCACTCCAGAAATCATCTTTCTCCTCCTTCTCACATCCCACTTGCAGGGCATATGCGTTGATAACATTCAACATTACCCCTTTGAATTCCAACTTTATGCTCATCACTCTGTCAGACATTCTCTTCACCTCCAAAACACTCCTAACATACTCTTCTTACAATTACCCCTACCCTGTTTCTCCTCCTGTCCACACCATGGTAGAACAGTTTTCATTCAATTCTGATGTTTCTAGCCTCAATCCCTGTCTGCTTGGTCTCCTGTACATACAGTACATCTACCTTTCTCCGCATCAGAAGCCTTCTTCACCAAGCAGCAGCATAGTTTCTCCTGATACCCTGCTGGAGAGCAGCATCAGTGGCGGTTGTTGGTAACCCGGGCCTCAACCAATCCGGTATGGACATTCTGTTTTTCATCCACATGTTTGATTTGGCACAGGTTTATTGCCTGAGGCCCTTCCTGATGCAGCCCTCCACCAATTTGCCAGGGTTTGGGACTGGTACTGTTAATGTAAATATATTATTCAAAGAATTAGGTGCATGGTGACATGCTGCTGCCTCATACTATGGAGTCTGGTGGTCAAGTCCTGGGCGATCACTGCATGGAGTTTGCACATGAGGCCCTTGGGTTTACTCTGTTTTTCTTCAACATTCCAAAGTCAAGCAGGTTAGGTAAATTGGTAATGTTAAATCGGCCAGTGTGAGTGAATGTGTGTCCTTGTGCGTGTATGTGTGTGCATGAATAAATGGCTGTCTCATCAAACACTTGATTTCCGCCAGTAGGAGCTCCATACACTGTGAAAATCAGGTGTAGAAAAATCATTAAAACATTTTCTTTTACTGAAAAGTTGTCAGTTTATTTAAGTTTTATAGTTTCATCTAATTAATGATTCAATTAATAAATTAACTCATGAACCACATCAATGCAGCCAATTTAGTAATGTTAAAGTTTCAATATGAAAGGATGCCAAATCCATCCACCTATTTTCTGGTTGTTCTTAATCCATTTGCTGTGTGGTGAAAATTCTGAGCCAAAAGACAACACCTGCCTGGACATGGTGTCAGTCCATCACAGTACAATCACACTCAATGTGTTCAGTAAAACAATTCAGTGTAACAAGCAAGTGTTTGGATTAGAGGAGGAAAATCTGTGTACCCTGTGCAGACAGTGACTGCACTTCAATCTTCTATTACAGCATATGAACAGAAAGTCCATCCATCCATTATCCAACCTGCTATATCCTAACTACAGGGTCACGGGGGTCTGCTGGAGCCAATCCCAGCCAACACAGGGCGCAAGGCAAAAACAAAGCCCTGAGCAGGGCGCCAGTCCACTGCAGGGCGCACACACACACACACACACACACACCAAGCACACACTAAGGACAATTTAGGATCGCCAATGCACCTAACCTGCATGTCTTTGGACTGTGGGAGGAAACCAGAGCACCCGTAGGAAACCCACGCAGACATGGGGAGAACATGCAAACTCCACGCAGGGAGGAGAAGCAAATCCAGGTCTCCTAACTGCGAGACAGCAGCGCTACCAATCAGCTTCAGTCACACCTTACGCATTACAATTTATTTGAGAAATTACAGTTTGGTTTCTGCACTGGTCATAGTACAGAAACGGCACTAATGCGGATTGTAAACGGCATTCTTATATCCTCTGATGAAGGAAACTCCACTGTAACTATGTTGTTAGACTTAAGTGCAGCATTTGACACCATTGACCATTCTATTTTACTGCACAGGCTAGAAAATGATTGTGGAGGATTGCCGGCTTTCCAGTCCGGCCCTCACCCCCAGGCCGCTAGGAGGAGCCCTCCAGACAGCATATTCGTGCCCCGAGGTCCAGCAGGGCCTCATGGACTTTGTAGTGTTGTGACACAGCCCTGCTGGATACCTTGGGGGCCGCCAGGAGTCGCTGTAGGGGGACTAGTGGGCTCCTGCATGCCCTATAACCCGGGAGTGCGTCACAGTCACGTGACTGGAGGAAGCGATGTGCTCCCGGGATGAAGAAGTGGACTGTTTACCCTGACCCGGAAGGAAATGGACTTGTGGGTTGTGCTTGGAACCACTTCCGGGTCAGGAGCTATAAAAGGACGAAGGAAAGCCCAGAACACTGAACTGAGCTGGGAGGTAGGGTGGCGACGTGTCTGGGCGAGAAGGATTGTTTACTGTTGGTTATAGTTTATTGTATATGAGTAGTGTGGTGTGGGTAGTGCTTGGTGCACTGTATTATAATAAAAATAAATAGTTATTATATTTTCACCTGGTCTAAAGAGTGGTACCTGAGGGTTCAAGAGGTGGACAAACGCTATATCTGCTACATGATGTTGAGCTTACAGGCACTGTGCTCACTTGGTTTAGTTCTTATTTATCAAATCGATTCCAATATTTACAGAAATGTGCTGACAGTACTCCATCATTATACACAGAAGTTCAATATGGTATCCCGCAGGGCTCAGTACTGGGACCTTTACTATTCTCAATTTACATGCTTCCACTGGGATCTATCATTAGGAAACATAATGTTAATTTTTACTCGTATGCAGATGACACCCAGTTATACATTTCATTTAAATCAAATGAAGTTTCTCTGATGTTGTCTTTAATTAGTTGTGATAGTGAATTAAAGGAGTGGATGGATGAGAACTACATTACTTGTCTTTAAACACAGATAAAACAGAGATGTTAATTTTTTGGAGGGAATGACACTGATCACAACAATATTTTGTCATCATTTAACTCAGTTGGAATCACCATTAATTTTACTGAATCAGCCCACAATCTAGGAGTTATCTTTGACTCTAGCATGTCATTTAAAGCGCATATTACAAAGTTGTCCAAATCATGTTTCTTCCATCTTAAAAATGTTGGGAAATTAAGGTGCTTTCTAAATAAATAGGATTCTTAGAAATGAATTCATGCATTTATTTCTAGTAGGATTAACTACTACAATGCGGTGTTCACCGGATGTTCAAACTGTTCTTTATACAGCCTCCAGTTAATCCAAAATACTGCTGCAAGAATTATTACAAGAACAAGAAAATATGAACACATAACTCCAGTTCTTAAATCCTTACACTGGCTCCCGGTTAAGTTTAGGGCAGATTTCAAAATCCTCCTTTTAACATATAAAGCATTAAATGGTCAAGGTCCGGCTTACTTGTCTGAAATTATCATGACTTACAAACCAGAGCTGTTTAAGATCTCAAGATGCTGGTCTGCTTATGATTCCAAGGATTAATAAAATAACAGTGGGAAGTCGAGCTTTTAGTTACAGGGTCCCTAATCTGTGGAATGGTCTGCCTGCTACTATAAGAGATGACCCTTCGGTCTCAGCTTTTAAATCCCGGCTGAAGACTCACTACTTCAGTTTAGTATATCCTGACTAGAGCTGCTGATGAACTGTACACACTAAATCTCTATTGTTAGTCATTAGCACTAAAACACAAGTAGCATGATAGTTATAATTTGTTACTAACCCTCACCTATTCTGTTTCTCTTCTCGGTACTCAAATGTGGCACTTGGTGCCACGGCCCACCTTCCAAATTGTTTTGCCTGCCTAAGGTAAAGTCATCCCTGATGGAGGATCGCAGGAATCGTGAGAAAGAGGGGTCCTTTCATTGGATTGGCTGGCCCAACACTGTTTCAGCCGTGGAATGGCCAAATGGGGGAGGCAGCTTGATGGATGAGGTCTCAAGGAGTCTAAAATTATCTAAATCCTATTATGTGATATCATCTACTGTTAAATTCTACTCAGTACTTCTAAAATGTTTATTTTTATACTGTATTGAGGATTTCTTCTGTTCTGTGTATTGTACTTTATTGACCCCCTTCTTTTTGACACCCACTGCATGTAGGGCCGGATTAAGAGCTTTGGGGGCCCGTAGCACATTTCAAATTTGGGGGCCCTTTTGGTCTGCATCATCTGGAGTTTAGATTCTGAACAGTTCAAACCGGACTAAATAATTATTTTACTCTCGATTATAATAAGAATCTTATAATATTTATGTGAATTTTATGTGTTGGGCCCCTAAAGTTTTGTTGTGTAAGAAATGTACAGTTTAAAAACATAAAGATAATATTTTTAAAGACCAGTTTTTCAATGCTACACTTTTTCATTAAATATTGGGTCCACCATTTGGGGGCCCCCGAAATTGCGGGGCCCGTAGCATATGCTACATGTGCCTATTGCTTAATCCGGCACTGACTGCATGCCCAATCTACCTGGAAAGGGGTCTCTCTTTGAACTGCCTTTCCCAAGGTTTCTTCCATTTTTTCCCTACAAGGGTTTTTTTTGGGGGGAGTTTTTCCTTGTCTTTTTAGAGAGTCAAGGCAGGGGGGCTGTCAAGAGGCAGGGACTGTTAAAGCCCGTTGTGGCGCTTCTTGTGTGATTTTGGGCTATGCAACAAATAAGTTGTATTGTATTGTATTGTACCCACTGCGCCACCGTGCCACCCTGAACAGAAGATGACATTCCCTAAGCTGCTAGCATCTTCATTATGATGTTAGTCCTCTAGGACCCAAACTCTCCATGCTGTGTCCATTTCTCATTTGATTTATTATTTAGCACACATCCCTTTGCTGAATGCACTTCACAGACATTGGATTTAAGTACTGAATGGCTCCTCTCTTACCTAATCCTTTGCTTTACTGACATTTTCGCTGTGTCTTTATAACAACTATATAATAAAGATTCACATTTCTGTCTTACGTGAAATATAAATTTTAAAAAGGTTGCATATGTTGATTTAACTTTTGATTGTATGAGGAAAATATAAAAACAATTTTCAAGAGAGACATAATATAAAACGTTTATAAAAAATATAAAATGTATTAATTAAATTGTACTATTAGAAGAAAATGAAACATAGTCTTCAGACAAGTACTTATTTCATCTTAGTGCCTAAGTCTATATTTTTTCTTATACCTTCACAGACAAAAACTTTCTATGAAATCCATCCATCCATCCATTTTCCAACCCGCTGAATCCGAACACAGGGTCACGGGGGTCTGCTGGAGCCAATCCCAGCCAACACAGGGCACAAGGCAGGAAACAATCCTGGGCAGGGTGCCAACCAACCGCAGACTTTCTATGAAATGCCATTTCTAACTTTATGGTGTTTATGGGAGGAGCTTCTTCAGTTACCCACTTGCATAGACATTACAATTCACAGATGTACAGTCACTGGCCATCCAATATGGAAGATTAATCTATACTTCTAGTTTCTGATCATCTTTTTTCCAGACAGGTGGGGTTAATCTGAGCCACATGAGACACAAGCCAGGCATATTGGACGCAAACCCACACTGGCTTGGTTGTTGAAAAGGAATCCACGTGGATGTCTGTTCAGTCCCTACTGTTAACATGCTGTGTGACCTTGACACCATCTTTTCGCAACATATGTTGACAATTGAAATACTGTTATTTAGAATTTGCTTTATAAACATAATCTGGCTCATAAATGTTATGTTTAATTTGGGTTCAGGTATCAGAGTGCTGATGCAGGTGGTGTTTCTGATGTGATGAACTCACCAGTATTCATAAAGCCCTGCATTTGGGTCCTAACATGTGGATGCCCATCCAGAGTGTTGTTACATGTATTTCATGACACAGTATTTTGCTTGGCAGAGCCAAATCACAGAAGGAGTTTTCGTACACTTTTAATAATTGCATGTCATTAATCAGGTCAAATATGATTCATCACCCTTTAATCTGCACAGTCAGGCAAGGTGCTCCTGCCTTGTGTCTGCCATTGGATTGTCCTAAGTCTGAACTCTTTCTCTATTTTTCGTTTGGGTTTCCCCATTGTTTGAATGATTAACACTGCCTGCATCAGTAGTTAAATGTAAATTAAGTATTTTTATTAAAAGTAGCTTACAAATAACAGTATTGGTGTTAATGTCTACTTATTGTTTGTATGCCTTTAAAAAGAATATTGAAACATGAATCACTCACACAGCATTCTGTCAGCTGCTCAGAGATACAGTATCTGATGCTTGATGGATTCCTCCTTTTATTCAGATTCAATACATTTTATTGTACGACTTTAAGAACATTCAATGTCCAGTCTCACGTAGCAGCTGCAGACTCAAGCAGGTTTTTATGTCAGACTCAGCCAGCGCTCCAGTTTGCCACACTTATACTTGTCATGCAAGCTATGATATCAGTTGTAAGCAGCCATTATCAGAATCAAGTAGGTGTTTGCAGTGCCTCTCTGATGTTCACAGGTGAACTGCTCTCTGCTGGAAGTTGAAAGGCTTTCCTCCCCAAGCCATAAAGATGGTGTCGGAAATGGGGAGCTGAAGTTAACTACCACAGGTGTGCTTATCATTAGATCTGCTCTTCCTACCACATTATTACTTCAGTGCAGTAACCACACAATCCACAAGTGCAGAAATGTGCATAAATATTCAGTCAAAAGCTTGAATATATGGCTTTTGGATGAAAAGATATATGCTGTAATTCAAAGTTTAATGTTCTCCTTATACCTGATTCTGCTTTTTTCAGCAAGGACTTAATTAATAAAAACAACACAAGCCATAAATAGCCCGTCTTTCACTTTTACCCCTATCTTTGAGAAGGCAAGTTTATAATCACAAGATTTTGGGCACTGTTGTGGACATAATTTATTTTTACAGATTATTTGTGTGTACGCTTGAAGCTGTCTTGATTTCCCCATCAATTCAGGAAAGATTTTTCTTTTTTATGTTGACATCCCAAATAAAGAATATTTATCCACATTATTGTAGATTGTTTTTTTGAAATAAAATGAAATGACTGATGCATCTTTCTTGTTTTTCTTAGCAGAGGATGGTATCAGGTTTTCACATCCCTGCTCCTTGAGATTTTAAAACTGCCCTAAATAGTGTATTTTTCTCTGTTTTTTAACTAATAAAATCGTCCATCTCATCCTGCTGCGTGATTGTTGGGTGGGCATCTAGTATTGAAATTTTTGTATTTATAAGTTTTGTAAATAAATAAATAGAAAAGTAAGTAAATACATAAATAACTACACAAACACATTTTGGTCTGAACACATCCCAGAATGACTATAAAGCAGGAAAATATAAAAAGAAAGAACATTTTTGACGTGGCTGTCACAGTCCCAGTGAGGCATTATACAGATGTATTGCTGTTGGTATAAAGGAGCCCCAGCAGAGACTCTTGACACACTTTTGCTGAACAATTTTTTGGCTGAAAGTCCTCAGTGTTAATGTGTTAAAGAGGATGTGCAGCTTTGTTCATAATGACACTCAATTGTGTTTTAGTTGTCTCCTTCATTACTACCCACAGGGGATCCAGTGTGTGTCCTACATCTGAGCTTGCCCTTAATTAGCCCGTGCGCCACTCTTGAAGTGACATTACTAGCCCAGCATATAACACCATTGAAAACTGCACTGGCCATCACAGTTATTAGAAGATGTGAAGAACGTTACCTCCCACAGTAAATGAATGCAGTCTCCTATGGAAAAAGAGCCTGGACAAGCAACTAGTTTTTTGTTTTTAGTGCCTTTATTGATGAGGAAGAAATAGAATGCGTTACCACCATTGTTATATAAAGAGTTTCTGCAAGCTTATGACAAATGTGCTTTGAGATTTTTCAGGTAAGGAAGACAGCAGTACAGTATCAAGGTAAGGGTGTTCAACTCACTCATAATGGAGCCAGAGAGTGAAATGTTAATTAACGCATACAAGAAAAACTTTCACTATACTCTGTCCACATGGCAATGACACCATAAACCAACAAGCAAGTATATTTAAAAGAAAGAATTCATTAGAATTTGAAAAATATGGAAGGGCATGTTCTCTTTTATAATTTTGAATAGCATTAATTAAGTCAAAGTAGGTCAGTTGCAGTGTACCAGCAGATTAAGATGGGATTATGTAGTACGGCACTAATTGGAGATGATCCTAAGGTCTAAGTGCTGTCTGATCTGCGCAATCCTTAAAATGAGATCTTCAAAAAATGCAGAAGGACCGCAAATGTTAATTAAACTAAGAAACTTGAGCAGACGTTTGGAAGATTCCATTATAATGACAAGACACTCATTTCAAGTTTATGTATTGATAATGAGAGGCTTTACTTGTACAATTTCTGTACATCAGACATGCACAGAGAATGCACATGCACAAAGGCGTTTTTTTTTTTACAGAATTTATTGTAAGGAGGGAGAAAATATTTCTAATATCAAAAATATATAGAAAGCCGGGTGACATTTAATTGGACATAATTATAATAATGATTTAGACATGTTCTGCACACTGTAGAATGTGTTTATCACCACAGTCCAGAGCTATTGTTCACCAAGATGCTCAGCTTCAACATCGTCATAATCAGGAGTCATGGGAAACTTCAGAGAAACATCAGAATCTGTGGAGGCGAAATTCAGAGTTACTCAGCAAAATGGAATACATTTGTAAAACATAATGACATATGAAAACACACAGATAAACACATGCACTAGTGTATGTAGGCCTATTCTTTTCGATTTAATATGTATTTAAACTTTTCCCAATATAAGTGGTTGAGTGTGGTGGATAATAACCATAGTAGGTCACACAGTGGTAGAACTGCTGCCGTGGATTAAGGAGACCAAGGTTCACATCCCTGGTCCTCCATGCGTGGAGTCTGCTTGTCCTAACAATGTCTTCTTCACAATTCTTTCTTTATGAAATACTTTTTCTATTACTGTCAAAACATCACCCAATCTACTAACGTTTAAGTGTCTTCTGAACATCCACAACTTCACACAACACCATGAGATTTTTAAAGCTGTTGTTTATCTCCACTTTTACTGTCCCTGTGAAACTTTGGTTACCTTAACTGTTCTTGTGTTGATGAGCTGCTGGCCAGTCATTTAGTTATGGCATATTTTGCATGTTACCTAATCTATATATATAATTCACTAAGCCGCCGACAAGTAAGACACCCATGGCCCACGCAGGGTGGAGCCACGCCCACCAACTCTAAGATCATTGGATACGATGACAACTCGCAGAGCCACGCCCACCAACTCGGACGCGACGACTCAGAAAACATGGATGGGAATCGCTGAATGCAGCGTGTAAAACAGTTTGTGAGGGGTATCCCATGGGATCCTTAAAACAATCCTTTAAAACTGAGGTTAAAACACAATGAAGGAAGCAGTCTTTAAAAACCAATAAGCCCTGTGCCTCTTTTTCATTAGCGTCTCACCTGCTTCACCAATGCAGGCCCTGCAACAGTCGAGACGCTCTCTCAGCAGCTGACCTTCTCTGTGCCTGACTCCACTACTGTCAGTCACCTGATTAAAAATGGCCTTTTGAAGGGGAGCTATGGACCCGCTATACCACAGGAACACCTGTGACATTGCCTTCGAGCCTGCTCTCGCTCGCTTGCTCTAACGTACCGACTTTCTCTCCCTCCTCACTCGCTCACACACTGCACAGGGGAGAAACGCCCGCAGCACGACTCCACCCAGAAACCGTTTCAGCCACACTTCCACTCCCCTCGCTACGCTGTGAGCACAGTGATTATTTATTTAAAAATGGCCTTTTGAAGGGGAGCTATGGACCCACTATACCACAGGAAGACCTGTGACATTGCCTTCACATTGTTTTCCTTTTATTTCTGATCCTGTCGAGCAGATCAGACACCCAGGCAAACAACACTGAATAATGAATAGCTGCAACTACTTTGCCCGCCCAAACTCCACACCTGAGTCGGTTTCGTCTATGTTCAGCAGTGTTTCCCAAACTCGGTCCTGGTGAACCCCTGTGGCTGCAGGGTTTTGTTCCAACCAGATTCCTAATCATTAATGCCGGTGAAACTCATCATAAGTCGGTTATCCAAACGCAGCTGCGTAGCAGATTAGTCTAGCTGGATATAATAATCCGAGATGAATGTGCACGCCCGCGCTGAGTGAAAAGCCAATATATATTGAGTCTAGAAAACATGATTAGCAAGTCTTTGATAGGCTGCAACAAATGATGAAAGAACGGGCGCATTTTTTTCACACAAGCTGTGTGTGTGGGTGGATGGGTGTTAGTTAGTTAGTTAGTTAATTAGTTACTCGAAGGATTTCAAGATTTAATATGCACAAGCAGTAACACTGCAAAAGCAGCCCAAACCAGAAAAGACGGCTGGCAAAAGGTGGCCGACAAATTAAACACGTGTGCATTGTACTTACTGAAAGCTGCGTTACGGATTTTGCAAATGCTCATTTTTTTACCTCTGCTTAAAAAACATTAACAAAGCGGCGTGATTATGCGGCGTGTAAAACAGTTTGTTTGTCGTGGATAATTTGCCTTTTACTTTTACACGAAGACAATTTCCTGTTAGATTGGCCTTTGTGATGACAATTAATAAGGCACAGGGCCAAACTTTCAAAAAGATATGCATGTATCTGCCAAAACCAGTTTTCAGTCACGGACAGTTGCATGTTGCTCTCTCCAAGTTCCATCTTTTCATTCACCCCTTTTAGACAACTGTGTCTTTCCGGAAGTGTTCAGCCATCAATAAATAATTATGTGGCGTATACCTGCAGGAACGCTGGCAGCGAACGAGCAAGTCAGAGAGAGAGAGAGTGACACACACACATACAGGCGCGTGCGCGCGCGAGAGAGGGCTGGACGCAAAATAATAATAATACTTCATTACATTGATATAGCGGTGTTCTCAGTATTCAAAGCACTATCCATACAGGGAGGAACTGGGAACCGAACCCACAATCTTCCACAGAAGGCATTTAAAGAATGCACCGAGCTTGATTTTGTTTTCACTTCTGTTTACAGCGATCGGGTCGTAGATAGCATTGTTGCAATGTTACTTTTCTTGGTGGCTTATTACATTACGGATGTTTCACATGTTCATTTTTTTCCCTGTGTTTAAAAGACATTAAAAAAGTGTTTCTCAACTGTGACTCCGGAACATCTCAGTACGCAAGCTATATTAAGCGTCAACAATGAAGACTCGCTACACCTTAATCTACAAGTACTGACACTTATCCCTACCGGAGAAGTAACTTTCACCAGCGTGGCCTTCTTCGTCACAGACGATCCCGCTTTCAGGCACGGCAATTGTATGTTGCTCTCTCCAGAGGTCTATCTTTTCATTCACTCACAGTCGTATCCACAAACCCACGCCATCTGGACAACTGTGTCGTTCAGGAAGTGTTCACCCATCAATACATAATTATGCGGCGTATGCTACGCCGCGGGTTGGCTAGTATTATTAATAATGATAGACAGATAACTTTCAACAATCTTAAGTACCTTAGTGCTCTGTATGTATCTTAATTTGTGTAAGTCACTTTTGCTTACCTATTAGGGAGTCTTCCAAAGGTTCCTTAACATCATCATAGTTGTAGGGTAGCTCATTAGCGGGGATGTTCTCTGTAGACAGATTATTTTATGAAATCACTATTGTTAACTTGTAAGATGTTAATTCATGAAATTACTTCTATAAAATATTAAAGAAACATTTATACAAATTTTAAAATAGAGATCTAGATGCATTTTTTTCAACCTAAAACTTCTATGAATAACTTACTTGACCGGTGCATTATTCGCCATTTCACCAAAGGCATGAGCTGGACTCCAAGAAGGAACAAAATGTAGATCCACCAAAGTATTTTAAACTCATCATATAACATAAAGAAATTTTGTAGTTCAGAGTACTGCTGTAAAAATCCTTATGTGTTAGAACAAAATGGTGACTGAAGTGGTACAATATTTTAGAATTACCTGCTGTGAAGGATTGCCAGCTTTTTACTCCGGTCCTCACCCCCAGGCCGCCAGGAGGAGCTCTCCCAGCAGCGTGGACGTGCCCCGAGTTCCAGCAGGGCCGCCTGGACTATGTAGTTGTTATACACAGCCCTGCTGGATACCTTGGGGGCCACGGGGAGTCGCTGTAAGGGGGCTCGTGGACTCTTATGCGCCCTATAACCTGGGAGTACGTCACGGTCACGTGACAGGAAGAAACGATGTGCTCCCGGGTTGAAGAAAAGGACTGTTTACACTGACCCGGAAGGGATAAGGAATTGTGTACGGATTGAACAGGAACACCTCTGGGTCAGGGTGTATAAAAGGACGATGGGAAATCCCAGACGTTGAGCTGAGCTGGGTGGAAGGGTGGCAACGCGTCTGGGAGTGTGGAGGATTATTGTTTATTATTATTATTATTATTATTGAGTATTGTGGAGAGGAGGGTGCTTTGTGCACAATTATTATTATTAATAAATCATTATTTGGACTTTTACCTGGTGTCTGACGTCTAGTCTGAGGGTTCAAGGGGTCACAGAGACCTCAATCTATCACACTGCTGAAGTCTAATTTTTCTCCTGGAAAGTTTCCACAATATTAACACGGCACAGTACCAAAATAAATGTTGTTGGCTGTTATCTTTTAAAGAGACTTTAAGCTCCAGGCCTTTGTCACTTCTCTGAAGGTTTGCTTGTGTCATTCTCATGATAGGTGGGTCATACCATTAAATAGGTACGGTAAAAACTTGGCTAGGTTTTGACCCCAACGCACTGCTTTAGTTTGAAAATGACACTTGGCTCTGTCTATCAGTGTCTGTTGCTATGTATCATTAATCAGATGACAATCAGGTGATGGAAATGCAAGGGAAATAAAAAGAGGCCTGGCAGAAGATCTTTAATCTAGCATTTTACATCCTGCCTCAGCAACAGCATCTTGTCATGTTGCTTATAATCATTGTGGTTTTATTCTTCATTGGTTATTGCAGTATAATTTTTATCTTATGCCAATGAGTTTTGTGTTGCCATACAAGTTTGGTTTTCAATCGCTGTTATTAGTGCACAGACTTCTGCTACTGTACATACACCTGACCATTAAAAAACAAACAGTAGTCAATCTCCTAAAACTGTTTGAGGGGACTTGCATAGAAAAGTTCATTTTAGTTACAACAGCTTGTTCCTGTGATTTTTTTTAATTACTGAACATTACTGAAAAAAATAATAAATAACGGTAATCTTTGTACTCATGTCATGGTTTTCCTTCTTTCAGTTTGTTCAGATCTGGAAACCATCCAGAAATCCACACAAGTATGAGTATTGGCCTTTGTGAATGCAGTGGGATGGCGCACGCCTGACAGATTTTTTATTGAGATTCAGACAAACATTTTTGAGTGATGATAGAAGGCCTGAGTCTGCTGTGTAACATCTGTGGGTTCAATGAGTCCTTCCTGGAGTTTTAATCTGTTAATTGTCATTAATTTTGATTCAATGTTCAAAATGCTTCATCAGACTTTAGAAGCCTTTGCTTTGTGGCTTCTAAGTTTTTAAACCTTTGAGAGTTATTCATTGTTCTGGCGGATTTTTTTAACTTCTAAAACAGATGAAAGGTATATAGTGGTTAATATGTTCCTTTCATCTAAGATTTGCACCGCTCATTTGCTGAACAGCTACATAAAATGTTAAGGCCACTCTTTCTTTCAACTTTTGTCATGCTACCGCTCAACATTGACGACTTAGGCTTGGTATGTTAAGGGTTACACTTTATTTTCTATTGAACATCTTTCTGTACTGTAATATTAGATGGATGTCAGCAGTTCACTTTTACACATTATGTAAGAAAGAGGTGCATTAAAACACATGTTTGATTAAGGTTAAGGTTAAAAATTAAACATTGTGAAACTAATTAATGAGGCTATAGCTAAATGTGCCTCCTTAAACAAGTGGCACTCTCCCATGTTTAGGTTGGAACATACCTGACAAGTTTTCTGTTTTTTCAAATGCAGTGTCATCATAGCCTGGTGCCTCAGCATCTACTGAGTCCAGTGGTTCACCTAAACATGACAGGCATATACAGTATCAGCAGCCAAGTTACAAATTGTAACTGACCGATACTGTTCAACTTGTGCATTGAACAATATCTTTACCTTGAATGCTGTCTTGCTCACTGTCTTCCACATCCTCATGGTCATATGGCAGATTATCAGACAGAAAGCTTCCTGAGAACAGAAGACAACATGCATGATAGTTTAATAAATGAGTATTAGTTCATTAGAAAGTTTCAAGTAGCCAGATCCTTTCCCTTTATGCACTGCGCAAAATAGGTATACAATTGAAAATACAGTATATCATTCATTATTTCAATGTGCTTTATCTAAATTGAGTAAAAAAGTGAGTGTATATGTGACTCAGTGGGCTGTGATGGACTGGTATCCCACTTTTAGTGCTGGTTCATATTTTGTGCTCAAAGCTGCTATAATAAGATCTGGCTTCTCACAAAGTCTATAAGGAAGTGTGTTTTGAAACATCCATTTTGAGTACTATATTTTACATGCTGAGTACATTGATAAAAAATAATGTTTCCAGGTGAGAAATGCATTCCTGATTTATTAAATCACTGAATGGGGGAGCCATGTTATATTTTAATGAATTTCAAAACTGCCATAATATTCACTGTAATTTTCAACACTCCAGATGTTTCTTAGGGCACAAGAGACATATACGTTTTACGTTTTAATTGGCAGAAGCCAATTAAGAAGAGCAACTGAAAATGTTTATTTCTTGTGATATTAACCAGCACTGAAAGAACTTTTACTGATGTGAAATGGCTGACCCATAGATGAGCATAACCATGTCTGCCAGGTCAACACAGAAGGCACTCAGCTTTCAAATTCATCAAAATAAGTTGTTTGTTTTCACTTCCTTCTGCCTCACCTTTCCCTGGTCCAGCATAGGTTCCCAGTCTGGTCGATCTGTAATCAATTTCCTCATACACAGCATTTTGGATATGAAGTTTATCTTTGACCATCCCTGCAAGAAGAAATTGTGATATGTTAACAGACACAAAGCTAAATGTAATCCTTGTATATAATTTGATAAATCCACAACTAAATTGAGCTCAGGGGTTGAGATTTACTTGTATATGTTCAGAGATACACCAGGACATCACACCTGTCATAACTAAATAGCATGTCTTACCAATTTTTCCTGATCTTTATTATTGTGGTTGGTACATTCTACACATCGCAATTTATAATTTTCACTAGTGGTGTGCAGTTGTGTTACCTCCATATAGAGAAGTTTCTTTTTCACATAATAGAGGGGAGGCGTTAACATGAATGTACAGTAGATCACTCTTAAGTAAAGTGTCCTCCACGTCATATTTACCTTTCTTTATCACTCTGTTTCTCTGCAGCTGCCCAAAAAGCAGGACTGATATAAGGAACAGAAGAGCTCCGAGTGTAATGCACACAATCAGTAAGGTGGGCTGTTCTTTGGGAATTTTGAGGTTATGGGGTGCTGTTAAACAGAGATAAATAGTAAACATTCAAATAAAAGAATGACAGTGTGCTTATTTAATGTCATGGAAGTAGACAGAAAAAAGATTAAAACTAACCTGCAGGTCTGCTCTCAGGTTCAAATCCTAAACAAATAAAAAAAAGTAACAAAAATTGTTACGAGTAGCAAACAATGAACAATCACATTTTCTCAAGTTTTCAGTTTTTATTTGGCATGTGCATAGCAGCACTAAACTTAGTAAAGTTTTTGTCACACCTTTGAATTGAAATAATGGAGCCTCCAGTGTTTAACTCACATGGGAATTTACTTCTGTTGTTATCAAAATAGGTTTACTGGCAAACTTATCTGACAATCATGAGTCAGTCTGGGAAAACAACACATCACTAAATAGATTAATACATAAATACAGAAACAAATGACTCAGATGTATTATTTCCTCTAGGTTTCCTCCAGCTAAGTTTATAAATAAGTTTTTATTTCTGTACTGTTTTCACCAGGCTTCATTTTGCTTTTTCTGAGGAATATCTGACAATTTGATTTTTGGTTTTTTTTGAGAAAATCCATTAAGTTTAATTTTAATTTCAACTTAAAAAGGGCAATTTTACGTAGACTAGGAAATGCACGTTACAACACCATTGCACATGGGTTATAGCAACATGCAGATATACCCACAGAAAATAAATGTACTAATTTTTCTCCAGCCATGTATACAGAGAGGTATCTTCTGAAGGTTTTCAAGAATATGTCACTCATGTTGTAGCAGTGGCATCTTTTCAAGGAGTAGGGAGTTTACTTTGGCAGCACCAGTCATTTTACTTCAGAATAAACATTTCACAGAAACTTATGTGAACAGGAAATTCACACAACATGCTTGGCATTCTATGTTTAGTAAATAGCTGTTGATATGAAGTCTTTCTCTTTCTGTCTCTCTCTCTTTCTTTTGGTGTTCAATTCAATTTACTGAAGTGATCAGACAGTATCATGTTATAGATGTAAAAGTGTAAAGCTTGTTTTTCTTCTTTAGAATGTTTATATTCTTACAACATGTCACAGACCTCTCAACCTGTTTGCAGGTATCTTTCTTAAAGTAGTTTAAGTGTGTTTTCAAATGTGTTGGGTCTCCCTCTTTAAATGAGCTACACAAACTCTGAATACCTACAAAAATGACACATTTACTCAGCTTTCTGTCACTAAGTGGATGTTTCCTGCTCTACACCCAGTGATATCAGGATTGGCTCTGGCCTCTCATGATTCTAAAATAGAATAAGTTGGATTTAGAATTTTATAAATAATAATTTTCTAGTTTGTTTGATAATTAAACATATTTTTATTTACATCTGACAATTTAGAATCACCAATCCATCTAACCTGCATGTCTTTGGACTGTGGGAGAAAACCCACACAGATAAAGGGAGAACATGCAAACACCACACAGGGAGGACCCGGGAAGCAAACCTAGGTCTCATAACTGCGAGACAGCGGCGCTACCACTGCGCCACCGTGCCGCCCAGCTTTCTTTACATTTCTGAAAAATTGTCAATAAGTTTAAGAGAAAAAATAAGAATTACTGCTGTTTTGAATGTTTAAGTTGAGAGTATCAGTCATGCTGTATTACATTTTTAGCTTGAAAGTAGAAGTGTCTTGCAACTAAAGTTCAAAAACACAGTGAAGGCAAAAGGTGTACAAACTTTTCATCATATATGTGTGTCCATTATAGTTTGTGGAGTGTATTTCATATTAAAAGTACACATGAGATAATGTCTCACACTGATTGGTACATTTCTGTTCAATCCAGCTACTTCAACTGACAGTACAGAACATTTCATAAGCCAAAAATGCTTAGCTAATTTACAGATTTTAGGAAAGATATATAAATTAGAGGACTGAGTTTAGAAACCAACACATTTATATTAAACCTAATGTTTGATTATTTAAGATCATTGAGCTCAATAAATAAGAAGCCTAAAACAACAGCGGCACCACTTCAGTCATAGAAAAAATGATATAGGATTTAACAGAAGTTTAGGACAGAAAAAAATTTGAACTGAAGTATTCAATTCAGACCAGACAAATCTACACTCAGTAGCATGTCTGTGACTGTAGATTCAGACTTAAATAAATGTGACAACACCAAAATACACTTTTTCCACATACTCCTCTTGTAATCATGACTCTGAACCATCATAGTTCATATTACCAAGCAACTTTTAGCGTGTAACCTTATAAAATAGTAATGAACACAATTACATTCAAGACAAGTGATGTAATATGCATTTTAAAAAAGAGATGAGAATAAGTATGTTCGTTGTGTTTAAGAATATATCTCATCATTATTTTCTCATTGTATTGTATTCTCACCTGAGCAGTACACTCCTGCATCCTCCTTGTGCTCACAGTCATTTTTTCCCAGAGGCTCATGTCGGCAGTCCCATAGGTGGGACTCGGAGCCCCTGCACCTCACTTTGTTTAGCCAGATGATGCCACTCCCTCCTCCAAACTCCAGTACTGCAGTCACTGCTTTGCCACACTGAAGCTGTCGACAGACCACCTCCACATCCTTCAGGTCCCAGTCATCATCACAGACTGTTCCCCATGTGTCTCCATACTGTAGTTCTACTCGTCCAGAGCAGTTATTAGTTCCTCCTATCAGTCTCAGTGCATGTGGCTCTGTAACATAAATAAATGTTATATGAATGCCTTTTATATTGCTCCATTGTTTGATTCTGAAAATAGTCAACCACACCTGAGAAGTGCTCTCAAGTGCGGTCATCTAAAGAAGACTTGCAATGGCTGGTGTTCACTTTCTTATTTTTTGACAATCATTAAATAGAATAACCATATTAGCCAGGGCTTTATTATAGTTCCTGTTCAAATTTTATATTAAAAATTGAGCATTTATGTGTGTTTTACTACACATTCACACACACCAAAATTTATATAATTTTGTCATAGAAAATGAAGAAATCCAGGGTTACACAATATAAAATAATGGCCAAAAATGGAATCCTCTTTTATGATTTAGGGATGTTTTAGAAATTACTCCAGAGGGGAAAACACAGGAAATTAGAATGTTAAAATAGGCTTGACATATTTCTGGTACTCCATACCATATGTGATTATGGTGCTACCAGTTACACTGATCCAAGTAGCAATGCCTGCACCCTCATGTGAGTGGATTTAGAAGATATTGTATTGGTGGAATTTCAGTAGCAAATGCTGAACAGCAGTGTTCTCAGGTAAATGGTTGACTTATGCCAATTTGCAGAAAAAGAAAATCTCTGAATCTTTGAGAGTATCACTTTCTCCTTTCCATCAAATTATATTATATTTTGCACACAGGCTAGTGTTTTAATATAAATTCTTACACCAACGAGAGAATAAGTATCAAATACCAAGCTGTGGAAATAATGAGTGGCTTTGGTGTCTAGTGATTTAGTGATGAGTGATGAGTGAAACTGACAGTAAAAATTCCGAATTGCAAAGCATGGAAATCAATAAGAAGGGCTTATTATGGGTTTTAAAAGTTTTTTGGCCGTGTAAACAAGGAATATTGCTCTCAGAAAATGTGAAATTTTATTTGTATGTAATTGAAACAAGTGAAATTTTTCCATGTTTTGGTTGGAACATACTTTCATGAAGTCTACTACCATAATGAATCACTCTTACGGTCAGTAAAGTGTCCCATTTAAAATCATGGAGTAGAGCAAAACTGCCGGAGGACAGCAAGTGAACTGGTCATTTTTGATTAAGTTATTCTGAGTACACAAATACATTCCTAAGCTCATAAAGGCATACATAACAAACTCAGCTAAAGAGCAGTTAAGCATTTTATAGACTGTAGAAAAGTTATAGTGAGTGTTAGAAACTTAAAATAAACAGCTTATAACATAATCAATTTATAGCCATTTAAGCATGTAACTGTTGTCTTTTGTTCTATAAAAGGCAATATATATGAAAATGAATATTTACTGTAGATAAAAATATATATACCAGTGGAGGCGTGGAGATGTTCAGATGAGATTGCAGTAGAGTTTCTAGCTGGATTGAACAAACTCTTGAAATATGAGAAGATACCTGAGAAGTGGAGAAGAAGTATATTAGTACCAGTTTTCAAGAATAAGGGAGATGTGCAGACCTGCAATAACTACAGGGGTATAAAGCTGATCAGCCACACCATGAAGATATGGGAAAGAATGATGCAGCCTAGGCTGAGAGGAGAGGTGGCAATCTGTGAGCATCAATATTGTTTCATGCCAGGAACAAGTACTACAGATGTGATGTTTGCTTTAAGATTGTTAATGGAGAAGTACAGAGAAGGTCACAAGGAACTGCAGTGTGTTTATGGACTTAGAAAAAGCATATGTCAGGGTGCCAAGAAAGGGGTTATGCTACTGAATGAGGAATTCAGGAGTAGCAGAAAAGTATGTGAGGGTGGTGCAGGATATGTATGAGGAAAGTGTGACTGCGGTGAGGTGTGCAGTAGGAATGACAGCCTGGTTCAAGGTGAGAGTGGGATTACATCAAGGATCATCTCTGAGCCCTTTTGCAATGGTGATTGGGACAGATTGACAAATGAGGTCAGACAGGAGACCCCATGGACTTTTGATCTGTAGTGAGAGTAGTGAGCAGATATATGTATATATATATATATATATATATATATATATATATATATATATATATATATATATATATATATATATATATATATATATATTCACGGCATTCGAAGTCTGTGTCACAATCTGATTGTATGGGTGGTTACCTATCAGGTAACGCTTGTGGTTGGCCAGCAATCTGCTAACATCCGCCACGGTGCCCTCAGTTTGTGAGGAGCAGATCATAGAATGGTTGAAATAGTTTACTGTCAAATAAATGCAAAGAATACGCGACACGTGTTTCGCCCTCATTCTGGGCTCATCAGGCATGCTGTCAAATAAAACAAACCACACGCCGTGGCACAACGTTAGGGGCATCGCCTCTGGCGCTGACGTCCGAGGTTCGATCCCCGAGAGGGAGTGCAGTGGAGTGTGTACGCCTGATGAGCCCAGAATGAGGGCGAAACATGTGTCGCGTACTCTTTGCATTTATTTGACAGTAAACTATTTCAACCATTCTATGATCTGCTCCTCACAAACTGAGGGCACCGTGGCGGATGTTAGCAGATTGCTGGCCAACCACAAGCTTACCTGGTAGGTATCCACCCATACAATCAGATTGTGACACAGACTTCGAATGCCGTGAATGTAATTACCCCGATCTACATGCTGTCAAATAAACGAACCACACGCCGTGGCGCAACGTTAAGGGCATTGCCTCTGGCACTGACGTCCGAGGTTCGATTCCCGAGAGGGAGTGCAGTGGAGTTTGTACGCCTGATGAGCCCAGAATGAGGGCGAAACATGTGTCGCGTACTCTTTGCATTTATTTGACAGTAAACTATTTCAACCATTCTATGATCTGCTCCTCACAAACTGAGGGCACCGTGGCGGATGTTAGCAGATTGCTGGCCAACCACAAGCGTTACCTGGTAGGTATCCACCCATACAATCAGATTGTGACACAGACTTCGAATGCCGTGAATGTAATTACCCCGATCTACATGCTGTCAAATAAACGAACCACACGCCGTGGCGCAACGTTAAGGGCATTGCCTCTGGCACTGACGTCCGAGGTTCGATTCCCGAGAGGGAGTGCAGTGGAGTTTGTACGCCTGATGAGCCGAGAATGAGGGCGAAACACGTGTCGCGTACTCTTTGCATTTATTTGACAGTAAACTATTTCAACCATATATATATATATATATATATATATATATATATATATATATATATATACATATATATATATATATACACACACACACACACACAGAGAGGGGCCAAAAAAAGTATACACACTTCAACAGTTGTTTTCTCTAGACTTTTCTGAAGTTGAATCAAATTATGGCAATGATGTTTCATAGGACTTTATCTCAGAAGCTGTCATTAGTCACATGAATGAAACCAGCTACATTGGTCGCACTTCAGAAAGAAATTATATACATATACTAGCAAAATACCCGCGCTTCGCAGCGGAGAAGTAGTGTGTTAAAGAGGTTATGTAAACATATATATACATAAACATATATACTTATATATACATATCTACATACAGTGATCCCTCGCTATATCGCGCTTCGCCTTTCGCGGCTTCACTCCATCGCGGATTTTAAATGTAAGCATATTTAAATATATATCGCGGATTTTTCGCTGCTTCGCGGGTTTCTGCGGACAATAGGTCTTTTAATTTCTGGTACATGCTTCCTCAGTTGGTTTGCCCAGTTGATTTCATACAAGGGACGCTATTGGCAGATGGCTGAGAAGCTACCCAGCTTACTTTCTCTCTCTCTCTCTCTCTCTCTCTCTCTTGCGCTGACGTAGGGGGGTGTGAGCAGGGGGGCTGTGGGCAGCTGCTTCCTGAAGGACATGCTGCACGGAGCTTCGCATACTTAAAAGCTCAAAGGGCACGTATTGATTTTTTTTATCTGTCTCTCTCTATCTCTCTCTATCTCTCTCCCTGCTCCTGACAGAGGGGGTGTGAGCTGCCGCCTTCAACAGCTTTGTACCGGCGGTGCTTCGCATACTTAAAAGCCAAAAAGCCCTATTGATTTTTTTTTTGACTGCTTGCTTTGCACTCCTTTGAAAAGGAAGATATGTTTGCATTCTTTTAATTGTGAGACAGAACTGTCATCTCTGTCTTGTCATGGAGCACAGTTTAAACTTTTGAAAAAGAGAAAAATGTTTGTTTGCAGTGTTTGAATAACGTTCCTGTCTCTCTACAACCTCCTGTGTTTCTGCGCAAATCTGTGACCCAAGCATGACATTCTAAAAATAACCATATAAACATATGGTTTCTGCTTCGCGGATTTTCCTATTTCGCGGGTGGCTCTGGAACGCAACCCCCGCGATGGAGGAGGGATTACTGTATACACATCTCTACATATATACATATATATATACATATACACATCCACATATATATACATATATCAACATATATATACACATACATATACACACATACATACATACACACACATATATATATATATATATTTATACACATACAGACACATATATATACATATACATATTTACATATATACATATATATACACATATATACATATCTACATACATACACATCTATCTATCTATCTATCTATCTATCTATCTATCTATCTATCTATCTATCTATCTATCTATCTATCTATCTATCTATCTATCTATCTATCTATCTATCTATCTATCTATCTATATATATACATCCCCGTGCTTTGCAGTGGCGAAGTACTGCTTTTAAATTTTTATTAAGAAGAAAACCTTTTAAATTGAGTGAAAATCTACCAATAACAATTTGTTTTTTTGTGAAGCTGACTTCACACAGCGTCTCCGCTGTTTTATAAACGAACGTCATATAAGGTCTTCCTTTTTCGTTGCTTTGCCAACGGAAGCAGCCTTTTTATTTAATCCTGTTTTTACGATTGTTCTGTTTGTATATCAGGTTGTCAGTTCAGCACTTCCGGTTGTAATATGACCAAGCCGTGCAAGCACACTCTTGAGAATGCAACGTATAGTTGTACAGGAGAAAAGCAATCTTGCCTCAAATCAATGGCAACCTTTTGTAGGTCTATGAACTTAATTTAAACTTTAGGTTTACACGGTGCTTTCTTTCCGAAGTACCTGCACTCATGAATATGTCTGTATGCGTCAGTCGCTCAAATCCCCACGGTTCGCACCGGCGAAGTTCTGCTTTTAAATTTTTATTAAGAAGAAAAGAAAACCTTTTAAAATTGAGGGAAAATATACCAATAACAGTTTGTTAAGGATCTGTTTTTTTTTGTGAAGCTGCCTTCACTCGAGTGATCACTTTGAGCTTTAAGCCTGAGAAATCACCCCGTAAATGCACACGTTTAATTGCACGTCTGTTAATATGTATGCTTAGAGAAAAGCCAAGCAAAATGACACCTTTTATTGGCTAACTAAAAAGATTACAATATGCAAGCTTTCGAGGCAACTCAGGCCCCTTCTTCAGGCAAGATGAAGGGGCCTGAGTTGCCTCGAAAGCTTGCATATTGTAATCTTTTTAGTTAGCCAATAAAAGGTGTCATTTTGCTTGGCTTTTCTCTACATTCAAAATGGCTAACACGGTACAACACCCTAGTACTATGTATGCTTACAAAGTATTAAAAGACACTCAACAATTACACCGTATTAAAAGACACTCAACAATTAATGTCATTTACCTTCATTCCCGCGTTTGACTCATGCTGTAAATCTCTTCCTTGTTTTCACTTCACGTGATTACGTAGGAGACGTAATACGTGATGACGCGATACGTGACTCCGCCTCCTCCATTAGAGTATATGGACAAAAAACAGGTTCCAGTTATGACCATTACGCGTAGAATTTCGAAATGAAACCTGCCTAACTTTTGTAAGTAAGCTGTAAGGAATGAGCCTGCCAAATTTCAGCCTTCTACCTACACGGGAAGTTGGAGAATTAGTGATGAGTGAGTGAGTGAGTGAGTGAGTCAGTCAGTCAGTCAGACAGTCAGTGAGGGCTTTGCCTGTTATTAGCACGTCATTACGTAGGAGGCGTAATACGTGATGATGCGATACGTGACTCTGTCTCCTCCATTAGAGTATATGGACAAAAAACGGGTTCCAGTTATGACCATTACGCGTAGAATTTCGAAATGAAACCTGCCTAACTTTTGTAAGTAAGCTGTAAGGAATGAGCCTGCCAAATTTCAGCCTTCTACCTACACGGGAAATTGGAGAATTAGTGATGAGTCAGTCAGTCAGTCAGTCAGTCAGTCAGTCAGTGAGTCAGTGAGGGCTTTGCCTTTTATTAGTATAGATATATGTCATTGCACTTACAGAGTTCCATTCATCAGGGCAGTGACTGGCCAAAAAATACAGGCAGTGAAATAGCAGGTGGTCTAAATAAGCATTTTTGTGAGGTCTTCACAAGTGAGCAAGTGGATAACCTCCCAGAGGTAAATGGAACTACTAAGGAGGTACTGAGAATTTGGAAATTGTAGAGGGAGAAGTACTGCTCAGATTAAATAAGCTGAAATCAAACAAACCTCCAGGACCAGATAATATTTACCTTCAAATTCTTAAGGAAGTTAGTGAGAATATATACTGTATAAACCCTTGACACATATTTTTAGGAAGTCACTGTACACTGGGGAAATTCCAAAGGACTGGAAAATGGTAACTATTATCTATATACTATTATGTGTACCGGTATGTATCAACACACTAACAGAGCCTGTGATTCAAGGGATCAGCATAATGTACTTGGGAGGCTATCCTTATCACGACTTGATCTGTGCTACATAGTGAGAAACATAACATGGTTAATTCAGATCTGGAATCTCAATCGGAATCTGGAGGCTAAGTCAAGATCTCAAACCCTTTTTCAATTTCCTCAAACCATTCCTGAACAATATTTGCAGTGTGACAGGGTGCAGCATCCTGCTGAAAGAGACCACTGCCATCAGGGAATAATGTTGCCATGAAAGGGTGTATGCGGTTAGTCAAAACCTTTAGGTAGGTGGTACGTGTCCATCAATATGAATGCCAGGACACAAGTTTTCCCAGCAGAACAATGCCCAAAGCATCACAATGCCTCAACCAGCTCATCTTCTTCTTATCGTGCATCCTACTGCCATCTCTTTTCCAGGTAAATGACGTACACACACTGTGTGTTCTGACACTCTATTTCATGGCCATCATTCATTTTTTCAGCAATTTGTGCTACAGCAGCTCTTCTGTGGGATTGGACTGTGTGGGCTAGCCTTCGCTCCCCATGCGCATCAATGAGCCTCGGACGCCCACTTTTGCCGGTGCACTTGTTGTCATTCCTTGAATCACTTTTGGTAGGTACTAACCACTGCATACTGGGAACACCCCACAAGACCTGCTGTGTTGGAGATACTCTGACGCATTCGTCTAGCCATCACAATCTGGCCTTTGTCAAAGTTGCTTAGATCCTTATGGTTGCCCATTTTTTCTGTTTCCAACATATCACCTTCAAGAATTAACTGTTCATTTGCTGTCTAATGTACCCCACCTTTTACAGGTGCCATTGTAACGAGATAATCAATGTTACTCACTTCACCTATCAGTGGTTTTATTGTGGCTTATAGGTATAGTTTTCAAGCTTAGGATATTACAATTTTTATACATGAATTTACAATCACAATATACAATTTTTTCATATGAATTTCATAAAAACCATAATATTTAACACTGCAGATTTACTTGGGGGAGAAAGACCTACAAAATCATCTTTCACCATTTGAATGAGAAGAGCTCTAGACAAGGTCTCTTTCTTGTGACATTAACCTGGACAGAGAGAGCTTTTAATGATTTGAAATGGCTCACTCTTAACACTGCATAAGAATGTTCATTGTGCCAATGCAGAAGGCAATTAACAACACAAGCTGAGCATAATGGTTAAACAAATGTAACTGGATAATTAGCTACATTAGTAAAAGCTTCAGTCTGTCATTGGATGTATGCCTAAATAACTTCAATCAAATAATATCTTGCATACAGGCTAGTATTTGAATCTAAATTCATAGACTCAAAGGTGAATGAGTATTAAAGCCAAACCTTTTGAAATATGTGAGGCTATTGTGTCTAGTGATGGAGTGATTCCTTCTGAAAATCACAATTAGTGGTGAGGGAAACTGACATTAAAAATTCATAATTGCAAAGACTGAAATTCAGTAAGGAGTTTTTAAAGGATTTTAAAGGTTTTTGGGATGGAAAACAAGAAATTTTAACAGTAATTAATGAGGCTCTAACTAAATATGCAACATTCTGAAACAATTGAACATACCCCATGAGTCTTCACCTGGTGATGCCACACGGCTTACAGAGTCCAGTGGTACACCTACGGTAAATAAAACAGGCATCAATCAACAGTCAAATTATAAATTGTAACTGACCAACATTGTTGTCAATTTTTAACAAGACTGCTGCCTTGCTTAATTTCTTCCAAATCCTCGTAGTCATATGGCAACTTTTCAGACAGAAAGCTCTCTGAGAAAAAAAGATGTTTGTCAAGTTAGTTAAATAAATTAATTAGTCCATTACTGAGTTCCAAGTAGCAGATGTCCTTTTCTCCAGCATCAAAAATGAGGCAGGAATGAGTCCTGGAAGGAAAATCAGTCGCCTCAACACTCAAGAAGTTATTAAAGAACAAGTGGGATAGTCAGAGAGATGGAAAAAGTAGACAGGAGTGCAAGGTGGCGTAAGGTGAAGAGAGAGGTGGCAAAGGCTGAAGAAAATGTGTATGATGAGTTGTATGAGAGGTGGACACTAAGGAGGGAGAAAAGGACCTGTATCGATTGGCTAGACAGAGGGACCGAGCTGGGAAAGATGTGTAGTAGGTTAGTATGATAAAAGATAAAGATGGAAACATACTCATAAGCGAGGAGAGTGTGTTGAGCAAATGGAAAGAGTATTTTGAGAGGCTGGTCAATGAAGACAATGAGAGAGAGAGATAAGGTTGGATGATGGGGAGACAGTGAATCAGAAAGTGCGACGAATTAACAAGGGGGAAGTAAGGACAGCTATGAAGACGGTAACCAAAGGCTGTTGGTCCAGATGTTGGTCCAGATGACATATCTGTGGAAGCATGGAGATATTTAGGAGAGATGGTAGTGGAGTTTTTAACTAGATTGTTAAATGCAACATTGGAAAGTGAGAGGATGCCTGAGGAGTGGAGAAGAAGTGTACTGGTAACAATTTGTTAGAATAAGGGGGATGTGCAGAGCTGTAGTAAATACAGGGGGATAAAACTGATGAGTCACAGCATGAATTTATGGGAAAGAGTAGTGGAAATTATGTTAAATTTCCATTATTTCCATTTCCATTATGTTAATACTGATCAGCAGTATGGTTTCATGCCAGGAGAGAGCACCACACATGCAATGTTTGCTCAGAGGGTGTTGATGGAGAAGTACAGAGAAGGCCAGAAGGAGTTGCATTGTGTCTTTGTGGACTTAGAGAAAGCACATGACAGGGTGCCTAGAGAGTAGTTGTGGTACTGTATGAGGAATTTGGGAGTGGCAAAGAAGTATGTAAGAGTGGTACAAGATATAGTACAAGGGAAGTTTGACAGTGATGTGGTCTGCGGTAGGAGAGGTGGGATTACATCAGGGATCAGCTCTATGCCTTTTCTTACTTGCAATGGTGATGGACAGGTTGACAGATGAGATTAGACAGGAGTTCCCATGGATTATGATGTTTGCGGATGACATTATGATCTGTAGAGAGAGTAGGGAGCAAGTTAACGAGACCCTGAAGAGGTATAGAAATGCTCTAGAGACGAGAGGAATGAAGGTCAGTAGGAACAAGACAGAATACATGTGTGTGAATGAGAGGAAGATCAGAGGAATAGTAAGAATGCAGGGAGTAGAGTTGGTGAAGGTGGGTGAGTTTAAATACTTAGGATCAACAGTACAGTGTAACGGGCAGTGTGAAAGAGAAGTGAAAAAGAGAGTGCATGCAAGGTGGAGAAGAGTGTCAGGAGTGATTTGTGACAAATGGGTACCAGTGAGAGTGAAAGGGAAGGTCTACAAAACGGTAGTGAGACAACTTATGTTATATGGGTTGGAGACAGTAGCACTGACCAAAAAACAGGAGACAGAGCTGGAGGTCGCAGAGTTAAAGATATTAAGATTTGCATTGGGTTTGACAAGGATGGACAAGATTAGGAATCCGTACATTAGAGGGTCAGTTCAGGCTGGACAGTTGGGAGACAAAGGCAGAGAGGTGAGATCGTTTTGGTTTGGACATGTGCAGAGGAGAAATGTTGAGAATATTGGGAGAAGAATGTTAAGGATGGAGCTGCCAGGTAATAGGGAAACAAGAAGACCTAAGAGAAGGTTTATGGAGAGGACATGCAGGTGATGGGTGTAACAGAGCAAGATGCCGAGGTGAGGAAGATGTGGAACACGCTGATCTACTGTGGCAACCCCAGCCGAAAGAGAAGTTTGTTATGTGGGAAGAACACACAGCACTTGAAGAAAAACCCATAAAATGGCTATGTGTATGACTGTGACTGTGATAGGCTGGTATCCCATTTAGGGTTGGTTGATGCTTTGGGCTCAGTTTTAGTACTATAGGATCTGGCTCCTCACAAAGTCTGTAAGGGATGAAATGTGCTTAGAAAATGGATGTATTGACCTGACATACTTAAATGTACCCAAACTTCAATTTTGGAATGCTATAGTTTACATGCATATTAAAAAATGAGTAGTACTGATCAGCTATATTAATTAAATCCACAGAGTCAATTCTTCACCCTCATGCTGTTAGATGGAAATGTAGCTGATTTAGTGGGAGTTCAACAATGAATGATGTCAGTGTCCTCATGGAAATAATGGGCTTATGGCAGTTTGCAGAAAAGAGAAAATTATGGACTTAATTTCTTTCATACTTCTATTGGCAGTCTGCCTAAATAATTTCCATTAGATAATTATTATGGCTTGCATAAAGGCTAGTACTTAATCAAAATATATACACTCAAGAGTGAATGAGTATCAATGCCACACTTGGAAGAGCAGTTCTGGTTTCTAAAGCAAGAGTGATTTCTTTTGAAAATCACTAGTGATGATAAAAATTGATATAAAATTTGCAATTAAGAAGCATGAAACATAATAAAACAGTTTTTTAGGGTTTTAAAGGGTTTATTTTGAGGAAAACAAGGAACTTTGCCCACTGAAACACGAGACCTTGTTTACAACGTTAATATTTATCTGTGCTCTTTTCTGCAGTTGCATAGCACATGTAATCCATTTCACACCAGTTAATCAATTCTCTTTATGCCTCTCATTCACATCACCATGGAGGAACACAGTTTTTTGTTTTTCTTTTATTTGACATATTGCATATTTTTCTCATGAAGACAATCCAAATGTACCTTTTTACACATTATAGTGCTTTTTTCCATGTAACTAACTTGGTTTAGGATATGTGTTTCTTTTCCGTTTCAGATGCACCTTTATGATTATGATTGTCAATATTGTTATCATAATAGGCAAAGTGTTTGGGGTTTTTCATATATATAATTTTAGTCTTTGTTTTCTTACATCAAGGATTCTGTTTTTGTATTTTGCATTTTGAAATTTAAAAGTTATATTGAAGTTCTGGTGCAGAGTACTGGGAGGGTACCCCAGTCGCTGGTGATGGAATACCAGTTTTTGGTATGGCTGATGCAACATGTCAGTGCTGTTATGATGTTTTATTAACTGTTTTCCCATTGTTTTTGCAACGCTCAGAGTAGTTTAACATGACATATTCGTTCACGCTGTTGACCTATGACAAACTATAAATATATCAGTATTCTTATCTTTCACTAACACTTGGTGGATATTCTTAAAAGATGCTAAAGTTGTCTATTATCAGTTTCAACTCAAATAGGCCCTACCATTAGGCTATTGAACAGCTTTTGCTTACTGATTCTAATTTTTGTTTTGCCCTTTTGTTTTGAAGTTTCAGTCATTTTTCCTTACTTGTTAACAACGTCTGACTGCCTTTTCAATCTTGTTTCTAGTGCATTTTGCATCTCTTGGTTATTTTTTTTACCTCACAATAATCATAGACTGTTCAACATCATTACAGTAGTACATAGTACCAAAACAACTGCAACATAAGACTGATAGCTCAATAAAATCTCTTCATGTGACAAGGAATTAGTATATTGATTTTTTTTTTATGACATAGAGATTTTTATGTAAATTCTAAATAACAGATAGTTGTGTGCAGAATTAATTCCTGAACAAGCTTTAAGACAGGAACCAAGCACATTTCTTCTTGTGTCAAAGGCACACATTTTGCTGGAAGTGAAAACACCCTTGTTTCATGACTTTTTTGCAAAGTAAAATGCTGAATTTCATTATGAATTCAATATTGTGGGAATTGTTTTTCTCGTCACTACTCACTGTATGTCCTATTTAAAAATTTTTGTTTGAGAATTGTGGCTAATTGTGCAGAATACTGTTAGTTTTGTGTAATTTACAGTATAATGTAGCAGAATAGCTGAATAGACTCAGACTCAACCGGATGATCAGAAAGCTGCTGTCTAAAGTAATATAAATTAAAAACTGTTTCAGGCCTCAGTGACCAATATTATTACTTATTTATTCACTCACCCAAACAAAATCCTACACTAACAGCAATAAGGATATGCACGAATATTGTATTAACAACTCCCCAAACAAAAGAAAAACAATTGCATTACAACCCCCCAAAATACAAATATATTCTCAAAGTAAAGCTTTGATTCAAAATGATACTGTGATTATTGTCCTGAGAATAACATTTAAATCTTAATAGTCCTGGAATGGGCGGTGGAAGCCAGGAGATATCTACACCAAGCCAATGTAAAATAAATGTTTAATCCTGCCAGGAAATATGGTGGGTTGCTCCAGCAAAAATACAGAAGAAAGCATTAATTTTCTGAGACACATCTCACTAGTAATCTGAGTGAGATCCCACACCCAGTAGGTGGCTTTGGTTTGTGTTTCCCACCCTTGGGTGTTGTTGCTCCCTGATTCTCCTCCAGATGTTTCTTTCCATACTTTTTTGGGTTACATTTCTATTTGGCAACCTGTCCTGTACACACAGTGTCTCCTCCTTAAAAGTGAAGGTTCCCTTTCTCTCTACTACAAGATGAAACCACACTCACCCAAATTCTTAAGCACACATTTAAGAAGAGAACAAACAAACAGAAGGCCTAAAGTACATGTGGCACTTGCTGCAAGTTTCCTACTCGCACAATCAAGTTTAGGTCTGAGGGCACAAAGCCAGTATTAGGCACAAAACAGGAACCAGCTCGGCACTGGACACCAGTCTATCTAAGGACCCACAGACACTCACATTGAGCTAATTAGTATTATCAGTGAACATCATCTGTACATCTGCGGCATGTGGAAGGCTAAACAGAGCAACCATAGAAAAATCCACAAAACATTAATTGTGAATATGATTAGAACCCATAATGATAGTTCAGTAGTGTAGCAGAGATAGCCACTGCACATACATGTTGCCCTTTTATTGTTATTATTAAAAATATTTGAAGTACTCAAGAAACTTAAAAAAAAAAAAAAAAAAACAATACTGATCACGGATATGGCAAAAAACAGACTGTTGTAGAGGAAATAATAAGAATTTGACAAAATTATTGCGTTATTTTTTCTTTTCTAGAAGACAAAGTCCTTTCTCAATGTTTGATGATAATATGATGATAAAACTTGTATGTTGTAAATCAATGTTGAATTTACACATGTGCTTCATATCTGCTGCCTTAAACTTACAGTTGTGGCAGACGACCAGGGACCTTGCCCCACCGGGACGCCTGGAACAAGGAAGGCCCGGGTGATCAGAGCCTCCCTGGATTCCATCAGGGCCACGGATACAGAGCAGGGAAGCTCATCCCTGTGGAAGATCATCAGGGAGCACATGGAGCACATCCGGGTGTGCCATAAAAGGTGCCACCTCACTCCATTCGGAGAGCCGGAGTCAGGTGGACAAGGATGGAGCTTGCGACGGGAGGAGTGGAGGCGGCAGAAGAATAGGAAGTCTAAAGGACTGTGAGCTGTATTGGGCTGAGTATGGTGTTGTGTGCCCAGGAATAAAACGTGTGTGCTTTTCAACATCTGGAGTCCGTGTCTGTCTGTGTCGACGCTGATCTTCCACACAGTCATATTATTTGTATTATAGTTTTACTCTAGTGTGCAGAATATATAGAAAAAATACTTATTTATTTTACCTGAACAATATAATTCTGCTACTTCTTTCTGAGTGCATGTATTTTTACCCCAGGGAGAAGAGGGACACTGCCAGATGGAAGCCTCATGTCCTCTACACTGCACATTATCCAGCCATTTTGGATCAGGGTCCAATTTTGATAATCCTTCTTTAACACTGGGATTAAGAATGTCACAGTCTAATTCTTTACAGATCATGGCAGCAGTGCTCTTATCCATGTCATTAGCACATACACTGCCCCAAGAGTTGTTATAGAAAACCTGAAGTTGTCCAGAGCAGCCATCAGTTAACCTCAGCATCTTGAATTCTGTCAAAACATAATTTAACAAATACAACAAAAAAAATAAATAAAACAATTTATTAAATTTGTTAAAATATTCTTTATATTAGTAAAAACAGAAAATGTGTTCTGATGAATTGCATATAATTTTAAATATTTAGCCTTTTTCTATGTAGCATCATAAGGAAGGTGAAGTAAGAGATTATTCTAGATAGGACTGTAATTTCCAAATAATTTTAAATCCCCACAATAGATATTGTGAATTTTTGGCTTTAACAATTTCTTCTGTGAATATTTGAAATGATTTGAGCTGTAATTACTTTATTGCGGTGGGCTGGCACCCTGCCCGGGGCTTGTTTCCTGCCCTGTGTTGTCTGGGATTGGCTCCAGCAGACCCCTGTGACCCTCTAGTTGGTATATAGCGGGTTGGATAATGGATGGATGAATGGATGTAATTACTTTACCTGAACAGTGTACTCCCACGTCCTCCTTATGCCTACAGTTATGCTGCCCCCATGTTTGATGTCCACACTCCAACAGAGATGATTCATTCCCCTTACAGTGTACATCGTCCAGCCAGATGTGTCCATTTCCTGGTCCATATGAGACTGGTGCAGTGGCATTTGCAGGTGATTTACACTGGAGCTGCCGACAAACCACATTCGCATTAGCTAAGTCCCATGAGTCATCGCACACTGTACCCCAGGATCCATTGTAGAAAATCTCCAGTCTTCCATCACAGATGCCTCGTCCATCAGCCAGCATAAGAGACAAGTGATCTGGACAAGAAATGAGAGACACTAATGTGTAACAATTCACTACATACAAATAACAATGGAATATGTATTCAGATTGAAAGCTATGTGATACTTAAGATATTTTTCTCCCGTAATAGCCAGACAACAACAATCAGAATCACAGCCCAAGATCATGACATACCTCAGGACATAATATGAGCTTCACTACTTCTCTAGTTCATCTTTCACACAGCTAGAAGTAGCTGTGAGGCTACTTGTGAGGCTTTTGATAAATTTATTAAACATAAAATAAATGATAGTGGAAATAATATAGTACATCCACCCAAAGTTAATCCCATTGAGCCCCAGCATGCCCTTTTAAGCAAGTTAATTTTTTTTTACTGGAATAGACCCACCCGAACTACATAGAATAATTTCTAAGCTGAAACCCTCCACCTCTGTCCTTGACCAGTACCAACAAGTTTTTTTTCAAAGAAGTCTCCAATGTCCTGATTAATAATGTACTTGACATAGTGAACTCATCATTATGGGGGGTCTTCCCTGACTGTCTAAAGACTGCTATAGTTAACCTCTGCTCAAGAAAAATAATCTCAACCCCTTTGTTTTCAACAACTTTAGACCAATTTCTAACCTGCCTTTCTTAAATAACATTCTGAAAAAGGCAGTTTTTAAGAAGTTAAATGATTATTTGATTAAACACTCTATTCTTGACAAGTTTCAGTCCGGTTTCAGAACAAATCACAGTACAGAAACTGCAGTTATTAATGTAGTAAATGCAGACGGAAGCCATGTATCTTTTCTTGTTCTATAGTTCTATTAGACTTGAGTGCAGCATTTGACACTATAGACCACAGTATACTTAGACAATCGCCTTAGACAATGGGTGGGCCTCTCTGGCAGCATCATTATTTTACAGGGAGAAAGTTCTTTGTTAGTTGTGGTGATTCTACTTTGGAGATCCATGATAATCTATATGGTGTACCAGAAGGATGTATTCTGGGTCCGCTGCTTTTTTCAATCTAAATGCTTCCCTTAGGTCAAAGTATCTCAAAGCATAAGGTGAGCTACCACAACTATGCAAATGACACACAGACACTGATGCTCTTGGCTCTCTGATCCAATGTCTTAACAGTATTTCCAATTAGATGAGTGGAAAGTTTCTCAAACTAAATAAAGAAAAAACATAAATCTTAGCGATTTGCAAATATAGAAATAACAAGAGTAGTAGAAATAAACTCGATCCCTTAGGTTTAAAAGTCAAGGAGGTAAAGACTGACCTAAACTTTAAATCACAAATTAACCAGATTACTAGAACAGCATTTTTTTCACTTAAGGAATATAATAAAAGTTAGACCTCTTATAACTTCACAAGATGCTGGAAAATCAGTTCATGCTTTTGTTTTTCGTCGACTAGATTACTGTAATGCACTCCTTAAAGGACTACCTAAGAAACATCAAAGAAGACATCCAAAGACTGCAAATAATAACATATGCATATATAAATGAAATACCTGTGTGTGTGTGTGTGTGTGTGCGTGTTTCCATGTGTGTGTGTGTGTGTGTGTGTGTGTGTGTATGGAGCCGCTCGCTCTGCTCACACTCAACCACAGAAACAGGAGTTGGTGTGAATTCTATGGAAGATGTAGAAGCTTATACAAGTGTGACTTGCATTTGGTGAGATGGTGCATGCATGCACTTTTACATTTTTTTGGTGCTTGTATGCACCTCACTTCTCATTCACGCCAAGCAGACAAACTCAGCTTTGTGGTACAAGCACATTGTACGTTCACACAACGAGCTACCATACATTGCCCAGAGATAGGTTCCAGCCTGTCCTGCTCAATTTGTGTCACTTCTGCACTCGACTACATGTCTGTCTTGGACAAGATACGACCTGTCCCGGCCCACTTAGCTGACACCTCTGCAAGTTCACCAATATAGTAAAACTGTTAGGGAGTCTTCAGGTTGTTTTTTATCCTGAAGGCCACATGCAGCTAGTATTATATATTTAACATTAGTCTACTGTTTCAACTGCTTAATACAATCATTGCATAATTCAACATTTTTCAGTTGGTCTAAAATCAAAATTCTGCAAACAGACATGATTTATAAACAAATCAGAGATTGTTATCTTAATTCATTGCAACACTTAAGTTTTATAGGAATCTACGAGTTAAGTTTATATCCTACAGAAGCTAAATCTTTTATCGGCTAACTAAAAAGATTACAATATGCAAGCTTTCAGGGCAACTCAAGCCCCTCCTTCAGGCAAGGTAATGAGTTATCTTGAAAGCTTGCATATTGTAATCTTTTTAGTTAGCCAATGAAAGATGTCATATTGCTTGTCTTCTCACTATATCCATAATGGCTAACATGGTACAACACTCTAGTACTGTAATGGTATAAAGAAGACCACAAGCATCTAATTTATCTCTTCAATAAAATGCCATGCCATTTTGAGGGGGTCCAGACGGGATACAGGATATGAAATTCATCATGTGCAGAGTGTCTTGAGTTATACACTTTGTAAAGTTGACGTCATTCAGGATATCAAACCTGAATAGTGAACTAGGAGCTAACAATTAACTACACTAACTGTATAGTAGGGGCTGCTTCCTATTTAATTGGATCGCTAGCAGTAAACCATTTATCATTAAATAACTATATATATTGGAACTCCAAATGCCTTCTGCTCTCTATTGGTTTCCACTTACATACTGCAAAATCCTTAAGACATTTGTGTGAGAATGTCACAGCTACTCTTTTATTTCTATAAAATACAGGTGGAGTTGCAGCTTATGTGAGAGGGAGAATTAAAAGAGCAAAATGGGAAGGAATGTCAGAACAGAGCTGGAGTCAATTCACAGAAATTTTACAATTCAACAGGAGAAGAATTATCAGGAAAAGACATTGGCACAGCATAAGTATGAGGCACAAAACTGCACCAATAAAGGCTGTGGAGACAAATGCATAAAGGCTAGAACAGCAGAGACAAATTTGCATTATTAGTACATTTCTCTTGTTAATCATTTCTCCATTACATATATACTGGGCTCGATTCTCATGTTCTTTCATAGACAGACCTAGACTTGACATCTTGATGTTTTATTGGCTAACACATTAATTAAAATACATACAGATGTGCCAACTGCAAATTAATTTGGTTTAATGTTTGCAGAATACATAATTTAAGCTATGCAGCACAAGACATGCAAATGAAGATAATAGGTAAGACATTACAGTGCTACTCCATGGTGTACGTACAGCATGTTATGTACACTTTAGAGCTGTTCATCAACTGTTTTTTTTTAACCCATTCCCACTGACATTCAGACATGGTAGTCTGCATAGTAATTTAAAATCTTTTAACAGAGGAGAAACAATTACAAAATTAAAATTCTTTATGTAAACATTTGCTTCTGAGATGAACACACAATTTTAGTTGCTTAAAGTGCACATTTGGCTTCAGGCAGCAAGTTCCACTTTTGTTTATTTAGGGTTGAAATGGAAACTTCATGCCATGCAGTAAGACCATGTTCATGATGAACAGACATGCATCAAAGACGTATCATGGTGTCCAATTATAAGGTAGCATGAAGTGGAAAACAAATTTTCCATATTCCGTAGCTGTATCAATAAACTATTGGGCAAGCAGCACAAAGCCTTTAGCAGCTATGGAAGCTTATGGATTAATGTCTTAACACACAAATTAAACACAATTTGCTCTTTTCTCATTGCTTAATGCTATGAGAGAGCACACCCTGCTTATCTCTGATACATAATCTGGTTCTGACCAATGGATATTGCATACAGCTCAAATGAATTGTTTAGCTCCTTTCCTTCTGGAATTCATACCAGTCTCAATTCTCTTTTTTACTGTGTGATACTGATTGGATTTGATTGCTCTTTCCACTTCTCGTCCTTTTATTTTCTCAATGTACTCTAAATATCTGGCACTTGGAAATAACATCATAAATATAAAGTCATTATGATCAGGTTTTTAGTATGTTAACAAGACCTTTCATAACCCAGTGTTTTTTTTTTTGTTTGTATTCAAAGCACTACAATTTTATTGTACAGTATAGACAATTTATCATTATGCATTTCTCAAAGCTGACCACCATTTCTTACTACAACGTCATGAAATGTTCCCGTACCCACAAACATTTAAACAGAGTCTCATGGGATCGCGGGACTGATGCACACCTCTAATGTACATTTCATTTGCTAGCGCTTTCATTTGCAGTATACTATGTCACGGAGGTGTGTATTGTTATTTACATTACTATAAATTAATAATTATCAATCAAAACAATGATGCTTCCTATAAAAGCTGTGGTTTAAAAGATGCAAATACTAAAGCTAGAAAAAAACAAAAAATAATGTAAGGACAAACTTTAAATGGAGAAAAAAAAACACAAAATCAAGTAAATAAAAGGATAACTCTACACTGAGCAATTCATAGCACCACATTATACAGTATACATGTATATCCCTCACAAAAAGTTTAAAACTGACAATTGTCTATATGTAGATATCACCTGTTGTAGGAGGCAATTAAACTGTACATTATTAATTTTGATGCCCGTAGTTTGAAAGCAAAAGTAAATACCAGCTCTTAAAAAGCAGTGGACATGTCAGAAGGTGCAAAACTTATCAAGCTAATAACATTTTAAGTGCTATGGGACATTTTGTCATTTTTGTAAGCATTCACTAGGTTAAATTCCATTCGACGTGCACATTTGTGCATGTTTTTCATGTGCACATCAGTCATAGTGCCCTTTTATTAGCATGCATTTTCCATATACTGAAAAAGTGCATGAAAGTAAGTTCATTAACTGGCGTTCAATGTATTGATATAAACATAACCATCATTACTAGAAAGAGGAGGAGATCTGCTGTGTAATACTGTGACTCATTAAATGTAGTTCAGCACAATACACATGAAGCAACAGACAGAAAATGTCTTAAGAAATTGATATTGAAAAATGATCATATTATAGCATGTACATCACAAATGGGAATACAAGATAGAGTTATTAAATAAAGGCAAAAACTTTTTTTTCCTTATACTGTATATTGAGAACATAAACAGAAACCTATAATAGTAATTCTTTATAACATTTTTCTCACAACTCAAAGCACTCTTCACCTCAGTAAGAACCCAGGACACGAACCCACAATCTCCTTACTGCAAGCCAGCAGCAGTACCACTGCGCCACTCGCTATAAGGTATGGGGCACAAAAATACAAAGAACTCTCCTCTTATAAGTCAGTGGGAAACCGATGTTTTATATTATTTGAGATTGGAAAAAATCAAATTCTCAATTAGAGGATCTGTACAGAACTTTTTCAAAACCTGGCAGGATCTAATCAATAATATTTTAGAATAAGAAGAAATAATGATTTCTGCATCTCTTTTCCTTCTCCATTTTCTTTATTGCCCTATCAAACTCAAAAATGTAGATATGCTTACAAGCTTTAAGTATTACTTCTTTGGCTATGCTCTCCTTCTCAGGGGTGGGATTTGATTTGTTTTTAATCCTATTTTTTGTAAAAATTGATCTATTTTTACAGATTGATTAAAATAAAATTAATAAAAAAAAACAAAGATGGTTCATGCTAAGAGGAAAGAAGTTGCAAGAAATAGAGAGAAGGTAGGAAGAAGTAAGAGAGAAGCAATAGAGAATGTTGATTATTTTTAATGAGGTTATTGTTCTGATGCTATTACTTGAAGCCCAGACATGGCTGCATAATTAGACTGTGTGGAAGATGTGCTGAAGGAGAAGAACATAAAATTGCCCTTTTGAGGAGAAATGCCATAATAAGGTATATGTGGCATCTTTCTACACTGAGAAATTAAATAATAAAAAAATTAACAGTAATGCATTGATAAAACAAAAGTAACACAAAGAATGAACATGGGGAGTAATCAAATTACAGTACAACATAAACAGAAGAACAATAAACATCTTGCTCTCTGGGCTTGATCCACTGTCTCTCCAATTCACTCACTCCCATACTGAGCCACCACAGCAGCACACAAAAGTAGTCCCTTCATCACCTTTATTTTCTTTCTCTCTCTTTAAGTTTAAGCCTTGGCCACCTACTTATAACCAGACTGGAATTCCCTTTACCCATTACTGATGTTTCTAAATCTCTGAGATTTCTGTCTCCCTCAAATGAGTAGGTCTCCAAGATAATTCCACAGACGCCAGCTCTATAATTTTCCCTTCAATAACCATTTCCTCTGAAGTGGCCAGGACCTTTTGCACCAATTATCTTTCTGGGGTAATTCCCTTTAGAGATAGATAGATAGATAGATAGATAGATAGATAGATAGATAGATAGATAGATAGATAGATAGATAGATAGATAGATAGATAGATAGATTATTTTACTGTAATTGAAATTTTAAATTTTCACTTTTTAAAGAACCTCATGAAATATTATAACAAACAACAACAACAAAACCCACCCTCAAATACACACCAGAATTACCAAAAAAGAAGAAAACATCTGACTAGCCATTTCTTGATAAACCTTTGTTGAATAACATGTTGGCAAAAAGTACACAATAATAGTGTGTCATGGAGGGGGTGTGCAGCCTTACTGATAATGTCCATGGGATTTGTATTTAATAAGAAGTAAGGTTTATGGAAAAAGAAATCTGTCTATATTGTAACTCTCCACATTGAATGAATCTGCAAAACTTGTTTAGTTAACAGAGAAACCAAGCCATGCACACTTTAACCTTTAAAGAAGATGGGAATAAGACAAAAATATAATAATATAATTAACTATTACTCTTTAATTCATCTTGTTGCTTGGTCAAATGAGATAAGATAACAAAGCGAGACATGGAGAATAAACAGTTTGTAAAATGTCTTTGGCATTAAATGCTGGCAGTGGTTTAACACTGTACACTAAGAATACAATGCACATTATACTGATAACGTGTATTTTTCATTGTGTATTACATTGTATCTGTAAATAATTCAAATGCAGTAATTTGATTTTGTTACTCTTGAAGTAAAGAGATGCATGTTCACTCACCAGCACACAGAACTGCTGCATCAATATTGTCTCCACATTTGAATTCCTGTGGATGGCTGCAGTTCCCCATATGTTCTTCATTCCCTGAGCACTGAAGTCCTTTTAGACACAAGTTCTACTTCCCCTTTTGTATTTTGATGGGTTTGGACTTTGAGTCTTGGAGCCACAGCCAAGTTGTCTGCACACCACTGTGGCCTCTCTGTCACTCCAGGATTCACTGACAACTCTCATCCAGGTCTTGTTGTAGTAAATCTCCACCCATCCTTCACAGCGACTGGGGCCACCTGACAGTCTGACTCCAAAATTCTTGCCTGGACAGATTGAGAACAGATAGGTTGGGAGCATGCACTGATACAACATGTTGCTGCACCCACCACACAAACAAAAACACCTCAGGATCTCAAATTAGGACCCAAATGCAGCTGTGAAATGGGTGCCAATCCTGCTACCAACTCCCAGAGCTTTCCCTGCAAGTTGGAGGAATTGCAGGTTAAGGGCCTTGTTCAAGAACCCAACAGGTGGGAATCCCTTCTGGCATTTATGAGAAACCGGTAACCTTCCAATTGATGGCGCAGATCCCTATCCACAGAGCCATTGCTCCACCTAAGATCAGATAATGGGGTGTTAAAATCTAAAGAAAGTGAAACAGCGTCATAAATGAACATGAGTTGCTGTGTTTTCACTTCATCTTTCTGCTGTTTCACATTTGTCAAAATTATATTATCAAAATTTATGCTTTTACTGTAAGATGTACCGTACATAACAGCTGACAATGGAAGAGGTATTTGCTTACACTACACACATTTCATCTCCTCTGTATCCACACTCTGGAAAAATTTTACAGTCTCTTGCAGTTTAATGAGTAGACTCATGAAAACTTTTGAAATAACTGAAGCTATCAGTTTACCTGCTGTGTGTTATTACAGCTTGTCATCAAGAGCTACAGTTGACTACTATATAATAGCTACTTCTGCACATTTCTCACAACCAACTATATATTCTACCAAATATAGAAAATGCACAGGTACTGTATATGTAAAACTGTAACTGAATACATTTTTAATTTCTTTTCAGCATCTCTGCCTTTGGCTTTATGTGTTTTTGTGCAGTCCTTTATGCATATATATTATCTTTCTTATGAATGTAACTACATTTTAAAGGCTATTTTTCCTAAACAGGTCTACTGTATTTTAGAGACATGTTCTTGTCAGGCTTGGTTGATTTTCATTCCAATGGCACATGATCTTTTCTGTATTCATGTCACACACTCTTTCTCTCGTTTTTTCTTTCTTAACAAAGACACCGAATCTGATGTTGACATCATTAATTCTATGATTGTTGTGTCTGTGTTAAAACTGAAGTCAAAGTAATATGGTTAAGTAAGATCATAACTCTGCAGTATTGTTTCTGCCAAGGCACAAATGTTACTCAGAGGGAAAAACAGCTATGCAGATAAAAATACGAGAGACTTGAAGAGACTACACATCTTTAAAATAATGAAAAACATTCCTAACAGTAGAACATTTGATTTGTTTTAATGCTATGACTTGGATCGTATTCTAATCTTGCCCTCTTCTGAAGCTGCATATCACAAGACAGAAACTTTTCAAGCTAGTTTGTTTTTCTGAGTTGGGTTATAACTTTTATAATTCTCAGTGCTTTGGAAGTGTACAAATGCAAAAACTTAAAGTGTTAAGTTTAACTTTTGTAGAGCAAATTTTGAGCAGATGCAGCTAAGTCCAAGAAAGATGGACTGGAATAAGCTTTTAATTGTGGAGACAGTTGAGAAGCAGTGGAACAGGTTTAGAAGCATTTTACATGTAATCAGTACCGCCACTCCCTATACGCCAAGTACGCAGTCTGCGTAGGGCACCAACTCCCAGGGGGGCACCATCCCAGCTGCTCAAAAAAATCGTTTTTATATATGATAATAATAAATTAATATTAATAATATACATATACAAATAAAGAAAAATATAAACATATATATTGCATTTTACAGTGAACGCAGAGTAGGCTAAGCACACGTGATGACGCGCGCGCCCTCACCTCTGTTACGGCTGCCTAACTAATATTTGGGGGAGGGGGCACAAAAGTAAATTTCTGCTTAGGGCACCCATTTGGCCAGCAGCGGCCCTGCATGTAATGCAGAACAGGTACATACTTAAATTTGGAATTAGTAGGAAAGTTAAAAAATCTGCAGTGGGTTAATAAAGAGTTGAAAAAGAAACTGCAAAAGGAAAAACAGCTGTATAAAGCGTATTAGATTAATAACACCAATGTGAATCATATGGCTTATGAGAACATCACATTAACCATCAAGAAGGATATTAGGGAGAAAATAATGTATAGCAGAAAAATGACCCATAGAGAGTCTTCCAGTATTTTTGTAGTAAAAAAAAAAACAGTCAAGGAGGAGTTGAAGTGCAACAGGAATGGTAAAGGGAAATTTTAAAAAATGCAGACAGTGAAATAGTGGATGCTCTAAACTCGCATTTTTCTGCAGTCTTCACATGTGAGGAAGAAAATAACCTCCCAGTGATAAAAGGGACTACTAAGGAGGTACCGAATGATCTGAAAATTGTAAAGGAGAAGTACTGCTTAGATTGAATAGGCTGAAATCAAACAAATCACCATGATCAGATAATATTTATTCTCAAGTTCTTAAAGAGGTTAGCATATGCATATACATATACAAACCCTTGATGCATATTGTTTGGAAGTCACTGCACACTGGGGAAATTCTGATGGACTGGAAAATGGAAAAAGGCTGACTGGGTGGATCCTAGCAACAGTGCACCAGTAAGCATGCATCACGGGTAAATTAATAGAACTAAATATTAAGGAAAAGATTGAGCAACACATGGCAAGAACAGGAGTTTTACTGAACAGTCAGTATGGATTCAGAAGAGGGAGGTCAAGTTTTACCAACATACTGGAATTCCATGAGAAAGAAGCAAAAGGAAATGACCAAACTGAAGCATTTGATATTATTTATCTTGATTTTCAGAAAGCATTTGAAGTGGGAGTTCAGGGTGGTGTTTGTAGATGGGGGCAGAATTGGCTCAGACACAGGAAGCAGGAGTTATGTTGCAAGGAACCTTATCAGAATTGACTGACATTAAGAGTGGTGTCCAGCAGGGTTTAGTGCTAGGCCCACTGCTATTTAAAATATACATAAATAATTTGAATAGGAATATAAGTTACAAGCGGTTAAGACTGCAAATGATACCAAGCTAGGAGGATTTGCAGATAATCTAGAATCCATTGAATCATTACAGAGGGACTTGGACAACATACAGGCTTGGGTAGATTTGTGGCAAATGAAATTGAATGTGAGTAAATGTAAAAGTATTACATGTAGGAGGAGAAAATGCTAGGTCTGAATACACAATGGGCGGTCTGAACATGGAAAGTACACCTTAAATGGATGATTTAGGAGTCGTAATGGACTCAACACTGTCAACTTCCAGACAGTGTTCAGAAGCCATTAAGAAGGTTAACAAAATAATAATAATATTACCGGTACATTTTTGAAGAGTTTCTTTTTTATACCTGATCAAGCTGTTTGGGGCTGGCAAACCCCATTGCTGACCAACGAATGGCTCAGCTTCCAAGTACTATGCATCACAATGACATTTAATCCCCCTGAGTGGTGTAATATTTTGGATTTTCCTAATCCTTTAGATAGATAGATAGATAGATAGATAGATAGATAGATAGATAGATAGATAGATAGATAGATAGATAGATAGATAGATAGATAGATAGATAGATAGATAGATAGATAGATAGATAGATAGATAGATGTTTATTCTACATGATTTACACATTGTGCTACAGTCTGAATAATACTGTTAGTTAATTTCATTGTATTACAAATTATTCATTCTCCTGGTTAGGGAGTATAAGGAACTACCCCATTCAAACAAAATAAATTTGGCATTTTGGTCTTAATTTGTAAGGATCTTATATAGTACTGGACACACCTTAGTAAGAGACAAGTGTTGTTTACTGTTTGTTGGGTATTGTTCAGTTTTGGTGTAATGGGGATTGTCCTTCATTGGTTTCAAAGATGCCTAGAATGCTGGGAATGAGGGGAGTGGCCATGGTGCATTTACAACACTCCATTACTACTTTACTGTTTAGATAAACTCCCTGATATTATGAATAATCCAAAGAAGGTGTCTTGGAATATGTGAGGCCTTGGATCAAATAGCAAAGGTATGACTGTCCTTAATTATCTATTACATAAAACAGTAGATATAACATTACTTCAAGAGACTTCTAGCAGATGACATAAAACAGCTGTGTAATAAATGCAAGCTCAATATCAACATCCTCTAAGACGTTCAAGGTAGCAATTGTTTTCCATCACAAATTACAAATTAAAATACTGATGCTCCAATAGATAGTTGCGGAAGGCTTTGAGATACCTTAAAGAACAATTTTTTTTTTGATTAGTTTACTACTACTACTCCATACCTACTATATCTGTGTTTTTTGCATTCATATATATATATATATATATATATATATATATATATATATATATATATATATATATATATATATATATATATATATTTGCAGCTGGAGATCCACGAAGGGAGAAAAAAGAATCATGTATCATAAAATAGTTTTTTTTTTTTATTCCTGAGCTTTCAACCCCTATCAGGGGTCTTCATCAGAGGATAATGCTTAGACTTACAAGAATCAAAGACAATATATAGCAACACATTCAGTGGGGGGTGGGTGGAGGTGACTAAGTCAGTATGATCGGGGAGGGGGGTGAGGGGGGTTGTATAGTTTATTTATTGTGTACATGTTTTTCTTAAGTTGGCATATGCTGGATTTATGTCCAAGTGTCTGTTGATGGCGTTTTCATCTGATAGCCAAGACTCGGCCAACTCTCTGGCACTTTTAGTACTGGCCTTAAATTTTACTTTTACGTTGTCCCAGTTGAATGTGTGTCCTGTCGATTTAGTATGTGCATAGATCAAAGATAGTGCGTCCTTTCTTCTGACGCCGTTGCGATGTTCCTGTACACGTGTTGAGATTCTTTTTGACGTTTGTCCTATGTATACCGCTGAGCAAGAATTGCATGGAATGCTATAAACTGCGTTTCGTGTTTCGGCTGTCGATTTCTTGTTTTTAGCATTAAACAGGACCGTGCGCAGATTGTTCGTGGGTTTATGTGCTATTCTGATGCCCCACTTGGTCAGGGTGCGTGCAGTGCCTTCTGACACATTATGGTGATAAGGGAGTGAATGCCAGGTGGGGTGGGGGTTCTGATTTAAGTCAATTGTATGCTGATTCCTTTGGCGTCTGCTGTGTAGACTCCGATTAATGAATGTTTTTGAGTATCCGTTCAAGGTGAAAAGGTGGAAGAGATAGCGTCTCTCATTAATTTTTGTTTCCTTGGTATTACAATGCGTGTGGACTCATTTGAATAGGGTTTTCACGCAGCTCCGTTTATGAGATACCGGGTGGTTGCTGGAGAAGTGTAGAATCTTTTCTGCGTAGCATTGTTTGCGGTAAACACTTGTGGTCAGGGTGGCGTCACTATTTCTTTTGATGTAAATGTCCAGGAAGCTGATGTGTCGGTTGATTTCTTTTTCCATTGTGAACTGGATTGCAGGGAATATTGTGTTGATATGATTGTAGAACTCATTCAGCTGGTTCTTTCTTAGTATGACGAATGTGTTGGACCCCAGCACTTCCTGGTGTGGAAAGAAGACTGGGGACACCCAGTGGGCTTCCGGGAGCACAGCCGGCACTTCCGCCACACAGGGGAGTGTCCGCGGAGGAGTGTCGGGAAGCACCTGGAGCCCATATGGGCGTGTATAAAAGGGGCCGCCTCCCTGCAAACGATGACTGGAGTCGGGCGGAGGTGGACGTAAGTCTTGGAGGTGAGGAGTGGAGGCGGCCTGAAGGAAGCAGGCACTGGAAGGAGAGGCCTGGACTTTGGGGGATTCGTGCTGGAGGCACTGGGTTTGTGCACTTGAACTTTGTAAATAGAACTTGTAAATAAACGTATGTTGGGTGACGTAACGATGTCTGTCTGTCTGTGTCCGGGCTGCTTCTCACACAGCACAGATTAATGGAGCATTCAGGGCCAGTCTTGTCAAGTGGTAGCATCTAGAGGATGTGGTGCAGTGATGGATAACTGTTCTTGTTGATGGCTAGGGCAACATCTCATGAAGTGTGGAGCCTACTTAGCTGATGATGCCTGTTCTCTTCTCATTATTCATCTTGGGCATCTTAGGCCATGTAATTTCTTCATTTAGAATAACTGTCACTGTATATCTGTACTTGGTTGTGTTCAAATAAACATTTGGCCACAAAAAAAACAACTCTATGGTTGTGATTTTTAGTATACAGTATGTCACTTCTAAAAAAGTGTCAACAAACCTAGAAATTTTGAAAAGAGGTAAAGATTCTGTTCTAGAAGAAAATAAAGCCACCCTGCATTCAAAGTAAACTCGAGTGTTACTCAAGTTCTCTATTTGCTTGTTTTTTTATATTGTTTATATAGTAAAACACTACAGATCTATGATTTAGATTTAATTGTAAACAGCTTTCTGATAAAATGCATGATTGTTTCATTTTTACATTGATATTTATGTACAATCCATGCCAACATACAAAATCAATAAGTGATTTTATAGAATGGATAAATTGATGGATATAAGTGCAAATATTTCCCATTTGCAGTGCAGTTATAATGTATTGACAACCTTAAAAAAGTTATTAATTTCATATGCAATTAATTAAGGAGGATCTGTTTGAATAAAATCTTTTAGGTGACCACATCAGGTTAAAAATACTCACGGGAACAAATAACACCAGCATCATTTCTATGTGTGAACTCCTCTTGTCCATAATCATGAGCTGGGCACTTTGTCAGGTCAGATTCATTGCCCTCACACTGAAGATTATCTCTCCAGATTTTTCCTTGACCTTCTCCAAACCTGGCCTGTCCAGGGGCTTCAATTGCATATCCACACCCTTTTTGATTGCAGAAAACACTGGCATCCTGCAGATCCCAGTAGCGATCGCAGATGGTACCCCACTGTCGGCCATAATAAAGTTCAACTCGACCAGAGCAAGAGCTGGAGCCATTCACCAGTCTGTAAGCTGTGGAGCAAATAAAAAGGACAGAACTATTTAAGGAACAATGTAGCAACACAAAAACAATGTGCTCATTTAGTTAAACACTGGTGTCAGCGTATCTAAAAGGAATAAATCACTTGTAATATATGTGGATGTCACTTGGTGCTGTTACAAAAAATATTCTTGTAAAGTAGGGCTGAACAGTAATTATAACCAGTAAAAATAAGTTAAACTTACATATTTTAGGTTTCAGTACATGCAATTAATAATATGAAGACTAAGCAATTTTTGAGAGTGTTATGATGTGCAAAATCTGTAAATTTTGGTCTATATTTTCATTTTATTTTGCTCAAGACAAAACAACAGATGAATTTAAATACAGGTCACTTGCATGGACAGTTAACATCAAAGGCAAACTGTTTTCCTGAATTGTACCAATATCAGTTCCATCTGTTTGAACTGAGCAGGAATTCAGTAGACGCCTCAAGCTGTATTGATGATTTTATCACCTGTGAAGGGAAGGGCACCAAGGCTAAATTGGTTTACAGCTTGGGAAAGGATGACATGCTATGGTTCAAGCTGTATCTGATTACTTTACAATCTGTGACCAGAAGGAGATGCCATGGGACTGGAAATTACAGCTTCAGACAGGAGATTGTTAAAACATTAAAAACTTTATTGCTTGAAAAAATGTACGTATTCAAATAGATGAAAGAGTCTGAGCAAATTCATTCATCATATTGACAGCCAGCCAATCAGGTGCATGTAGCAATCACATCTTGCGAAACTCCCTTAGAATTTTAATATAAATAAAACGGACTAAATGAATAGAAGAGAAGCGACAGAAGAAAAGAACAGAGCGACATCCAAAGAAGGTGAGAGCAACGTCAGGAGAGGGCACCAGCCATGTGTGACCGTTTCATCTGATCATCAGCAAAGTATCTCATGAACAACTTTAAGTGCTAGATCAATGTCACCCTGGGACATTCATCCTTGACATCTTTACTTTTCATAAGCTTTTTCCTAAAGACTATATCCAGACTTTACTATAGATCTTATTTTCTATTGTTCCTTGTTCTATTTGGTATTATTATTCATGTAATAAATACCATGCTGCTTTTAACTTTCTGTACTTTGTTTTCATATTTAGAGTAATTGAGGTAATAAGGTAATTTTATTAAGAGCACCTGGAGCAGTCAGATGTTTGCCATACGCTCTATGCTGCAAGGTTTATAAAGGGTTGAGGGTGTGAGCTCCACCCAATAGTAGGGAACAGTACGTAAAGTAAGGCATGCTTGGTTGATAAACAGCCCATAGCCAAGAATGTTGAGCCTTTGTATGTCTGTATATTCCTAAAGATCTGAGAAATATTTAAAACATCATATGTTGTTTGTGCCAATAATAAGTAAGTCTCTTGAAGTGCTAAGAGAGTGACAAGTTGTGTTTTTCATAGGGCACTTGTGTGGTTTAAAGTGCTAGAGATTAACCAGCTGTGTGTGCATCATTTATATGGCAGTGTTGAGGTTCTGTGTGTATGTGTATATGTATGTATGTGTGTGTTAATCTTAAGGTGCAACAGTAGACCAACCCAGTAATGAACCTGATGAGTACACTTATACCTGAAGAAAATAGCTAAAGGGTAAGTAAAGGGAAATATCATGATAACACAGGAGACTAATTAACATGAAACTTTTAATGAAGTTTTTTGCCTAATTTCAACAAGAACCAGTGAGGGAATGGGCATGACTGTTTGCACAATGAAGTGATACTAAGAGGAACTAAAGAAATGCAGGCATACATGTTCATGAATGACCATTAATCATGTAATATTTTGCACTCTCATATCAAAGTAAATTCTACAGGACAAAAAATTAGGAATTTTATAAATCCATCATTGTTATTTAACATGTACTGTATAATGTAAATAAGCTCTATAACAACTAAACATGGGATCTCATGTTTTGTTCATGACGTGCAAAGATAAATTAATGACTTTTTAATATTTTGCACGTTTTCAGCACACTCATGTCAAAGTAATTTCTACAGGATGAAAAATTATGAATTTTATAAATGGATCATTATTATTTGACGTGTACTGTATAATGTAAATAGGCTCTATAACAACTAAACATGGGGTTCCTGAGTCAGGTTAGCACTGTCTACTAGACTTTGCATTATTTTGTGATACTGTGATTCTTAAACTTTTTGAAAGTATAAAACCCAACTCAAAAACCATTTCTTTTCATGGAACCCTTGTAAAATTTTCAAAAAATAATTGTGAAGGAAATTACAAAATAAGCAAATACTGTATGTGAAAAATATTTTAATGATGTTTTCAGACATTATAAATGTACATGCACAGTCATCATGAGAAGGATGCACTTCCATTCTATGACAATAATCATTAATATTTGGTGTAAGGTTTGTTATAGAAAGTCTTAATGTAGGTGTCACACTTATTTCAATGATTTGAGTTGGTTGCAGTATGACTTGAAAATCCACTTTCACATACTGTGAGTAAGAATAAGATCATAAACATTCTTTCCACTTAAAGGTGCATACATTCACAATTGTATTTGTTATCCAAAATTTATTGAGGCAAATTAGTCTTCAGATTTTCAAGGAAAGATCAACCAACATATCTTATTCATTAGTAGACACATCATTCTTTACTAATTCATCAAGTATAAATGGGGCCATGTGTTTGAAATTTAATTGCTGTTTTAAAAAAGAAATCTCTTTCGTGTTGCTTTGTTCGTATTGGTAAAAAATGTTAAAAATAAACAACCACAATTATATAAATAGGTTCAGTCTAGTTAATATACAAATAATAGATGTACAATGATGAATGTAATCCTGTGATGCTTGCTACATCAAACTATAAAGAAGTCCAGTAACTATAATATTGCTGTTTTCCCTGTAGCTACAACTGACATTAGGTACTGTGATTGATGGCTCATGGAACTTCAGTCAGCTTTTGTGGAACCCTAGGGCTCCATGGAGCACAGTTTAAGAAACTCTGCTGTAATATGCTACATATTGCATATTCATGTGATAACACTTCCTTTTAGATATTACTCATATTTTCGCCTCACATAAATAGTTTACATTTTATGTCTACAAATCGTATCTATCAGTCTCAACATCCAGTGATCAGTAATAGCACAGCTATCTATGCAACAAATGATGTTTGTTGTTGTTGTGTTCTAAAAGTCAGGAACAGTATTTAAAGTGGCTAAATATAAATTACTTGATGAATGTATCAATTATCTTGTCCCATATGAATTTTTTGAATGAGGAAAGTATCCTGACATATATTTCAACTTTTAATGCATATGGAATTTGCACTCATTGAACTTTGAGGCAATTCTGACAGTGTACACACTGGACACTCAGGTAGAGAGAGGCGCAGGTGGTTGTGATTCAGGTTAGATCGATGAAGCATCTGCTGGACAGATCTGGAAGATCCAGACAAGTAGTATGTTGAGCATAGCAAGCAGATGCCTTTGTGGACGTGGAAAAAGTTTATCAGCATGGTATCTTCTGGGAAGTACTACTAAAGAATGGAATTCCGGGCTGGCTGCCACAGACATTTAGTCCTTTGTATTTGCAGAATGAAAGAGACTTTACATTAAACCCATTCAGTGTTGGCTGAGAATTACATGTGAGCTCTCAGTACTGACTGAAAAAAAATAGACTGTGAATATAGGAGGCTGAAATGAGGGTCCTGCCTGTTACATGGTGATGCTAGCATTCACACGAGTAATGACATCTTCTGAGATAACGTTATACTACACATCATTGCCATAATCATCTTCAGAAAAGTATAGAGTTATCAATTGTTAAAGTGTTTATACATTTTTGGACCCCTCTGTATATACAGTTTATGAGGTGTGACAATTTAATAAAATATACATGTGGAATTGTACACTAATGGTTACTGTCGCCTTCAAAGTACTCCCTTTGTGCATCTATACACTGACTTAAATGGTGTTCCCATTTCTGGAAGCAGGCTTTTAATTTTGGAAATTGCCACAAATCACAAGGAGCTAAGTCAGTTGAATAGGCAGAATGATCTAAATGGTAATCACTTTTTTGTTGAGTAAGTCTCTCACAGTAAGCGCAGTGTGACTTGGAGCATTGTCATGATGAATGATTCACTTGTCAGGCTACAATTCAGGTGTTCTAACAGAATCTCATAATTTCTTCAGTACCTCTAAATAGCATTGTTGGTTGATTGTTTGTCCCTGTTCAATAAATTCTTGGTGGACTATTCCCTTTTGATGAAAGAAACACCCCAGCATTGTTTTAAACTGTGAGCGCAACATGCATGCTTTTTTAGGGTGCTGTGAACTCGCTCAAAAAAATTAAAGGAACACTTTTTAATCAGAGTATAGCATCAAGTCAATGAAACCTCTGGGCTATTGATCTGGTCAGTTAAGAAGCACAGTGGGTTGTTAATCAGTTTCAGCTGCTTTGGTGTTAATGAAATTAACAACAGGTGCACTAGAGGGGCAACAATGAGACGACCCCCAAAACAGGAATGGTTTAACAGGTGGAGGCCACTGACATTTTGCCCTCTTCATCTGTTTTTTCACTAGTTTTGCATTTGGCTACAGTCAGTGTGACTACTGGTAGCATAGGGCGATACCTGGACCCTACAGAGGTTGCACAGGTAGTCCAACTTCTCCAGGATGGCACATCAATATGTACCATTGCCAGAAAGTTTGCTGTGTCTCCCAGCACAGTCTCAAGGGCATGGAGGAGATTCCAGGAGATGGGCAGTTACTCCAGCAGAGCTGGACAGAGCCGTAGAAGGTCCTTAACCCATCAGCAGGACCAGTATCTGCTCCTTTGAGCAAGGAGCAACAGGATGAGTACTGCCAGAGCTGTACAAAATGACCTCCAGCAGGCTATTGGTGTGAATGTCTCTGACCAAACAATCAGAAACAGACTTCATGAGGGTGACCTGTGGGCCTGACGTCCTCTAGTGGGCCCTGTGCTCACTGCCCGGCACCATGGAGCTTGATTGCATTTGCCATAGAATACCAGGATTGGCAGGTCCACCATTGGTGCCCTGTGCTTTTCACAGATGAGAGCAGGTTCACCCTGAGCACATGTGACATACGTGAAAGGGTCTGAAGAAGCCGTGGAGACTGTTATGCTGCCTGTAACATCGTTCAGCATGACCGGGTAGGTGGTGGGTCAGTGATGGTCTGGGGAGGCATATCCATGGAGGGACGCACAGACCTCTATAGGCTAGACAATGGCACCTTGACTGCCATTACATATCGGGATGAAATCCTTGGACCCATTGTCAGACCCTATGCTGGTGCAGTGGGTCCTGGGTTCCTCCTGGTGCATGACAATGCCTGGCCTCATATGGCGAGAGTATGCAGGCAGTTCATGGAGGATGAAGGAATTGATACCACTGACTGGCCCCCACACTCCCCTGACCTAAATCCAATAGAACACCTCTGGGACATTATGTTTCAGTCCATCTGACGCCTCCAGGTTGCACCTCAGACTGTCCAGGAGCTCAGTGATGCCCTGGTCCAGATCTGGGAGGAGATTCCCCAGGGCACCGTCCGTCGTCTCATTAGGAGTGTGCCCCGACATTTTCAGGCATGCATACAAGCACATGGGGGCCTTACAAACTACTGAGTACGATTTGGAGTTGCTGCAATGAAATTTCGGCAAAATGGACTGGCCTGCCGCATCATTTTTTCACTTTGATTTTCGGGGTGTCTTTGAATTCAGCCCTCTGTAGGTTGATAATTTTCATTTCCATCAAACAATGTGGCATCCTTTCGTTCCTAACACATTACCCAGTCCATATCAGTAGAGATATCCAGCAGGATTTTTTTTCCCATTGAGATCTGATGTGTTTTCAAAGTGTTCCTTTAATTTTTTTGAGCTTTTATATATATATTTTTTTTTTGTTTGGATTGGACTTATACTTTGGCTTTTATTTTGTCATTTATATGTTTTCTATTTCTATTTTTCTTTCGGATACAAGTTGTTACAAGTTGTTTTACTCTTTGATAGACGTTAATTAATATAGGTCATTAGTCCATTCTTGCCATTTTGGAGATCTATATATAAAGTAAATTTATTATTTTATTATCTTTTTTTGTATTCTGGAAAACTGATTCATTTTTATCTGTATCTGTATTTTTCTTTATGTTAACTTATTGTTGACTACTGTGTTTTTCTATAAATATGTTATTGTCTGCATTTGTATATTTGTTTGTTTCTTTACATATATTACTATGATTTATACCTCCTGCTTATATCCATCCATCTCCAGAAGAGATAAAAGGACGTTGAGGGAGACAGGGTGATAGTGTGAGTCCAGCTTTGTGTTTTCACTGTGACTAATGTAATAGTGAATGAAGAGCTAAAAGAATAAGTGACATTTTTACTCTCTGCGAGAAAAATCTGTTTAAGTCTTACCCCAATAATGGGTTTAATATTTGTTTGAAGCATAACAAAGTGGGAGTGAAGACTGGACTACCCATGAAATCCACAATGTACCTAATCCATTACTGGTTTAATAATTATTATAAAACCATAAAATAATTTGATGTTAGCAAATGTTAGTGACTATGATCTATTTCTTATGCAGCTTACATTTGCTTAACTATAGCAAGACCTATTGAGCTATGTCATTCTAATTCTATATTTATGCATTGTGTTATGTAAATATTGTTAAAGAACTTAGTCATTATTCAGCAAAGAGAAGTTATTTGCTCAATGTGGAATGTTACATGAAGGAACCAAGCAGTTTGTAGGATAAAATAATAAGTGCTCCTGGCAGCCTCTTTGAAAAAAGGATGCTAATTGTGAACAATGCAATTTTCATTCCAAATTCGGAAAGACTCTGTATTGAAATAAAGACAGCAGTGCTTCATACTGTCACACACAACAATTTAAATGTGAAAACTGACTAACATTCAATTGTCAAGATCACTTTGAGTGTTTTATTTTAAAAAGATAAAATGCAACCAAAGAAGATTTTTGGGCAATATGGTTATTAAATATTGAATTCATCTGTACACATTAGTTTTTATAAATTCAGTTTAGAAGACTGTACTTTTGTATTCAGTCTTACAAAGAAAAAAAAACTTACGGACACAAACAAGGCCAACATCATTCCTTTCAGTAGCACAACGCCCCACTGAGGTGTTTGAGGATGGACAATCAAAAAGGTTTTTTTCATTTCCTCTGCATTGAATCCTTGTCTCCCAAACTGAACCTCTTCCTTGAACAAACATTCCCGCTCGATATTCTTTTGGAGATCCACATTCCAGTTCCTGGCAGACAACCTCAGCTGCCCTTTGATCAAAGTTGGCCTCACAGATGCTCTTCCAGCTGTAATCTCGTAACACCTCTAGTCTTCCAGAGCAGGAGTTGCTACCACCTATTAAACGTACACCAGTACCTGAAAGAGACACAACATGAGTTTTAATGTGAAAGTATGAGAAATTAGCACACATGGAAGAACAAAATGGGATGCATCCTCACAACACCTACAACATGGTATTAATTGCTGGCAAACTCAGTCAAACTTATTAAATTAAACAGCATGAGGGAGCCGTTTTTCATTTCCAGCTAAATAGATTAAATATTTGACACACTGTGTTTGCTTTCATTACTTATAAGTTTAATTATATATGTTAAATATTGCTATAAATATTTTAGAGTACACAGAATTTGCAATTATAATAATTACAATTGACATATTTCAAATACATTTACAAGACTTTAACTTTTTAAATTAATTTAATTATCTTGTGTTTAGTCATGTAATCACATCATAATCCATCCCAGGCTGGACATTTGCACTGTGGTAATTGCCTGTGGCCAACCATAAACTAAATAAGGAGAAAACAGAAATTTTAGTGATTGGCAAATATGGATATAATGAGGTTATTAAAAATAAACTTGATGCCTTAGGATTAAAAGTCAAGACGGTGGTAAATAATTTAGGGGTAACTGGCTTATTGACTTTGACCTGAATTTAAAATCTCATATTAATCAGACTGCGGTGGGTTGGCACCCTGCCTGGGATTGGTTCCTGCCTTGTGCCCTGTGTTGGCTGGGATTGGCTCCAGCAGACCCCCGTGACCCTGTGTTCGGATTCAGCGGGTTGGAAAATGGATGGATGGATGGATATTAATCAGATTTCCAGGACAGCATTTTTTCAATTAAGAAATATAGCAAAAGTTAGACCTCTTATAACGTTGTAAGATGCTGAGAAATTAGTTCACGCTTTTGTTTTCAGTTGGCTAGATTACTGTCTGAATTACTACGTCCCATTGCAATTGACTCTTATTGCAATGAAATGCTTCCAGAGAATCATTATGAGCCACATTCAGACATTCATACCCAACAAAATGGACCCCTACAGTTTGTATATACACCATACAAGTTGACAGAGGACACAGTTAGCACAACATTACATACATCTCTTACACAATAATTGCTCTGCCCAAATGCTGTTTATTGATTATAGTTCAGCTTTTAACACTGTGATACCAGCTAAGTTCACAAATAAGCTCTCCACCCTAGGAGTGCCACCAACTCTGTGCAACTGGGTCCTGTACTTTTTAACAGGCAGTCCCCAGTCATTCAGATTGGGAAACAATATTTCCAAAAAAATAACTGTAAATACAGGAACTCCACAAGGATGTGTTTCCAGTCTCATGCCATACATGATCTTCACCCATGACTGTGTTGCTTCCCTGCATAAAACCAGCATCATTTATATTGCAGTCAATACCACCATCATTGGACTGATTTCTGGGGGTGAGGAGTCAGTGTACTGAAGGAGGTGGCTGGCCTTGTGAAGTGGTGCCAGAACAGTAATCTCATTCTTAACACCAGTAAAATGAAAGAGATGATTATTGACACACAGAGGGAAAGAGGTCAGCACCCACCACTGTACATTGGAGAGACTGAGGTGGAGAGAGTGGCCACATTTAAATTTCTTGACACTAACATCCCTGAGGACCTCACTTGGAATTACAACATCACAGACCCGACGGTGAAGCCCAGCAGTGTTTGTATTTTCTCAGAAGACGAGAACTGCACAGAATTTATATCCAAACAAATCAGCTTCTTCCTAGAGACAAACACGTCCACAGAGGTTTCTGCAGGAACACTCTAGGAAACTCTAAAGGCCTTCTTAAGAGGCCAGATTATTTCATATCTTTCCCATAGAAATAAATTAGAAACCAAGAAAGTGTCAGAGCTAAGAAATGAAATTACTAGAATAGATGAAGAACAAGCCAGGCGTCCAAGTGAAGCTCTTCACAGGAAAAGGCAGGCCCTGCATACAGAACTTAACATCTTAACAACTAAAGAAACTGAACAACTTATTTATAAGTCTAGACAGCATTACTATGAACACGGAGAAAAAGCTAATAAGCTTTTAGCTCAACAAATTCATAAACAAGAAGTTCACAATGCAATACCAGTAATCACCAACAAGAATGGAGAAGAAATCATCGACCATAATAAAATAATGCACACATTTAGAGATTACTATAAGTCTTTATATTCCACTGAGCCCAAAGAAGACAACACGCAATCTAATGCATTTCTGGATAATTCACAAATACCACAAATAGATGCTTTAAGTGCTGAGGAACTGGATAAACCTCTAACGCTAACAGAACTACTAGACGCTATAAAGTCACTACAAAGCGGGAAATCATCAGGCCCTGATGGTTACCCCGTAGAGTTTTATAAGAAATTCTCCACTCAGCTAGCTCCACTCTTATTGGTAACATTTACAGAAGCTAAAGACCACCAAATACTACCTCAAACATTTCGACAAGCATTAATCACCGTCTTTCCTAAACAAAATAAGGACTTGTTACAATGTGCATCATATAGACCAATTTCACTCCTGAATAATGATGTTAAGATACTCTCAAAAATCCTAGGTAGAAGGATGGAGAAAGTGCTGCCCTCGGTAATATCACAAGATCAAACTGGATTTATTAAAGGCCGACATCTATCTTCAAATCTCCGACGCTTGTTTAATGTTATATATTCACCAGCAAAATCAAACACCTCAGAGATATTACTATCATTAGACGCAGAAAAGGCATTTGACATGATCGAATGGAATTACCTTTTCACTGCATTGGAGAAATTTGGGTTTGGCCCGAATATTTGTGCTTGGATCAAACTACTGTGTACCAGTCCAGAAGCTTCAGTTTGTATTAATAACATTTGCTCAGACTACTTTAAACTAGAACGTGGTACCAGACAAGGATGTCCCTTGTCGCCACTGTTGTTTGCAATCGCTATTGAACCACTGGCGGTTCACTGCCGAAATTCTTATCAGATAAAGGGGATTGTCAGAGAAGGACTGGAACAGAAAATTTCTCTATATGCAGATGATATGGTCTTATATATATCAGACCCAGAAAACACTGTCCCCGCTGTTTTAACAGCACTAACAGAATTTCAAAAGATATCTGGTCTTAGAATTAATCTGAATAAAAGTATACTCTTTCCAGTGAATTCACAAGCATATAATATTAGATTAGACACCCTACCTTTTACCATAGCAGATCAGTTTAAATACCTAGGGGTAAATATCACAAGTAAACATAAAGCTCTTTATCAACAAAATTTTGGCGTCTGTATGGAAAAAATTAAGCAAGACTTGCATAGATGGTCAACCCTTCATCTCACTCTAGCCGGAAGAATTAACATTGTTAAGATGAATATCCTTCCTAAACTTCTCTTTTTATTTCAAAACATTTCAATATATATCAATAAATCGTATTTTAAACAGTTAGATTCAATAATAACCTCATTCATTTGGAACTCAAAACACCCACGTATCCGAAGAGCGACCCTACAAAGACCTCAGGCAGAAGGTGGCATGGCTTTACCTAATTTTCAGTTTCATTACTGGGCAGCAAACATACTAGCCATAAAAACCTGGACACAAATAAATGCACATACACAGGCTTGGTCCGCAATAGAAGTAAAATCCTGTAGTACTTCTTTATATTCCCTGCTCTGCTCTCCAATAAATGAAAGTTATCGCAAATATACTAACAACCCAATTGTGCTTTACTCACTCAGAATATGGAACCAAATTAGGAAGCATTTTAAGATGGAAAATCTTTTATCAGTGGCACCTCTGCAAGAGAACCACCTCTTTCAACCTTCGCAAGTATATCCAGTTTTTAATACCTGGAAAAGTTTTGGGATTAAAATGCTCAGAGATCTTTATATAGACAACATATTTACATCTTTTGAACAATTACGTTCAAAATTTAACCTCCCAGCTACACATTTCTTTTACTATCTTCAAATTAGAAATTTTGTTAAACAGAAATTGCCCGATTTCCCCCACCTTGCACCCTCCACAATGCTGGAAAAAATACTGCTCAATTCCGAGGAAACAAACACTATTTCCGCAATATATAAAATCTTATTAGAGTCCCTACCTTTCAAAGATCCAAGAGGACATTGGGAAGAAGATCTCTTAATCAATATATCAGAAAAGGAGTGGAAGGTAGCAAAGCAGAGAATTCACTCGAGTTCTATATGCGCAAAGCATAGAATTATTCAACTAAAAATTATATATCAAGCTCATCTGTCTCGCTTAAAACTGTCCAAAATGTTTCCAGGCCAGGATCCAACCTGCGAGCGCTGCAACCAAGCTCCTGCCTCACTGGGTCATATGTTCTGGGCCTGCACCAAACTAACATCATTTTGGACAAAAATTTTTAAGTGCCTCTCAGACAGCCTTAGTATCACAATCCCTCCTAACCCACTAACAGCTGTGTTTGGTGTCCTTCCAGATGGACTGGAATTGGAGAAGGACAAGCAAACGGTGATTGCATTCACTACAATCTTGGCACGCAGACTTATTTTGTTAAATTGGAAGAATCCTAATTCTCCTCTTATAAGTCAGTGGGAAACCGATGTTTTATATTATTTGAAATTGGAAAAAATCAAATTTTCAGTTAGAGGAGCTGTACAAAATTTTTTCAAAACATGGCAGGATTTAATCAATATTATTTTAGAATAAGAGAAATAACTATTATTGCATTTAACTCCCTTCTCCATCTCTTATTTATATAGATATTTACTTCTCCCCTTCTTTTGTCTAATGTTGCCTTATTAAAAAGCTTAAAGAAATTTTCCTTTAGCTAAGCTCTCCTTCTCAGGGGTGGGGTTTGATTTGTTTTCAAATTTGTTGGGTTATAAATTGATCTGTTTGTATGGAATGATTACAATGAAAATTAATAAAATAAAAATATTAATACTAAAAAAAATTTTTAAAAAAAGAAGGCTGGGGAAATTTGGCATGCCAAGCACTATCCACCACAACTTCTACAGACACACGATTGAGAGTATCCTCATCTATTCCATCACAGTCTGGTTTGAGAACAGTGCAGCATGAGATTACAAGGTTCTACAGCTGGTGGTAAATTTGGTGCAAAATATCACTGGAACAGAACTCCCTGCACTAGAGGACATCTATAATGTGAGAGTTCTCAGAAGGGCCCATAAAATTAATAAGGACACAACCCACCCACAACATGAACTGTTCCTACTGCTACCATCAGGGAGATGCTATAAGAGCATAGCAGGTAGAAGATCAAGGCTAAAAGATAATTTTCTCCCTTATGCCATCATGCTTGTAAATAAAATCCATTCATTTGTCCTCCCTTCTGCACTGCAGGCTAGCTCGTGCCTGAATAATGGAAGGTCTTCTTGAGACCATACACCTGCAGAGCTTACATTGAATCATTTATTTATCTACATGTGCACTTTTACTTCTGTTTATTTTTTACATTTTTTTCTTTTTTTTTGAGCATTTGGTGTTTTTGTTTATTGTTGTGTATTCTTGTCTGTGATGTGTATTGTTGTTTATTGCTGGAGGACTCGCAGAGTAACATTTTCATTGCACTGAATATGCATGACAATAAAGTTGAAGTTAAATGAGATGGAAATGTATAGTTTGATGGTGATAACTGGGCTGACAAGTGGGAAGGGGAAAAGATCAGGCCAGAGGGGAAACAAGTTACATTTCCCACCATAGTCACTTTGGCTTCCAGAAGTACCAGGCCAGTGATGAAATATATGTGAATAAGTAGATGATGGGATACAGTGGCACTGTCCAGGCCTTGAGTATGGTTAGAGACTTCTCCCAAGAAAAACTGTTAGACATGAGCAGAACAAAGAATATCTTGATGGCTGCTATGGGCACTTACACTGGAGTCATAAAAGATATCCTTAAACTGAGCCACATAAAGTAGAACAGTGAAATCCCTTTCTGACTTTATACAAGTCTATGGCACCCCAGAGAAAATTAATTTCAATTAAGGTTCTCATTTAACTGGACAGGAGGTTCAGAGGTGCTGGGGAGGGAAGTATTAAGTGGGTCTTGCACATGCCTTAATCATTGACAGGCTGCACGGCTAGTGAAAAGCATGAATGATTTGGTAAAACAGCTGATAAAAACTCATTTACAACACGTGAAGGGGTGGCTGAAGAAGTTATAGGCAGTACTGTTTAATTTGAATGTGACACATGTCTCAATTTATTCCGTCCAGAATTGATCCAAAAACAACTTTATTTACAGCCTTAGTGTGAAGTAAACAAGAATAGAGTCACCCTGAAAAAAGAACACAATTTCGTGTTATAAAAATTAGGTCATTGTTAACTCCACATGGAGAAAGACCATTAAGTTTGGGATGCATGCTGCACAAAGAGGTAAGCATTCAGGCCTGAAGGAGATCATCCTCATCATCATCTGTATCCTTACTTTGTCTCATACAGGATATTAGAATAATTAGAACATAAGTATATTTCAATAATCTATTTTAAAATATATTTCCTACTATTTTCTATTACTGGTTTTAATTTTGCTTTATTGCATTAGGAAATACATATTGTTTGGTTGAGCTAAATTATAGTGTTAAGGGTTAAGCTGTACTTGTTTGGTGCTATAAGGCAGCTGTCTACATCCCGCTATAAAGCAGCGATACTGAAGTCTCATTTTGCTTAAGGCAGCCGTCAACATGTGACTTAAGCTGTACATGTGGGGTATTACTGTATAAGGCAGCTGTCCACATGCAGATAAAACTGTACATGTACAGTGCTGTAAAGCAGTGATACTGAAGTCTCATTTTGCTTAAAGCAACTGTACATGTCTGGGTTAAGTTGTACTTATGGGGTGCTATAAGGCAGCTGTCTACATGCCGCTATAAAACAGCAATACTGAAGTGTCATTTTGCTTAAGGCACCCGTCAACGTGTGAGTTAAGCTGTACTTGTGGGGTGCAATAAAGCAGATGTAGATAGCATTCATACACACACCCTAGTCTGCTATAAAATGTAGCGTCGGTGAATGAAATCACAAACAAATTAACTCCCATGATAATATATCTTATAAACAAGCAGATATGATATAGTGGTGCAATGGTTAGCGAAGTTTTGAGATATTTCTCTGTCTGTATCTCTCACTGTTTTTTTTATTTTGCTTTTTATGATTTTGGTCTCACATCCAATATCATGTCATTGTAAACTTGTACTCAGATGATTGAGTTTAGATGTATGCAAAAGTGTCCTCTGCAATGGGCCCTGGCTGTTTCCTGTGTAAAATCTGATACTGTCAGGATGAGCTGTAGCCTCAGAGATCATGAACTTTTTTAAGTGGTTTTGATATGGATGGATATATGTAGACAAACAGAAGAGCAGTAGATGATATTGACAAAACTGTATCCTCATATATTGTCCTACACCAACAATAAAAGTTGTGCTGCAGCCATGTAATCTGGCATCCAGTGAACCCTCAGTACATGTGAGTGTGACAGAATAATCAGTAGTTTAGACGTAAAATTTGTGTTCCATGTTTTAGAATACATAGGCAGCATATGGAGAGACTGAAATAACGTTTGGAGAGCGAGCCAAGATTATGTGCAGAATTTCTCTCTTTGCCAGTATAAGCCTCACAAATGTTATAAAGCCACAAACCTAAGGTGAAGGTCCTTGATGAACAGCTTGTATACTGTACTTGACAAAAAGGAACTATAAGAGTAGCTTAACTTTACTCCGCGCTTCTTTTTTCTGTAGTATTTGGAATATTATGGAATACATGACTGTTTTGCAACAGTTTTGATGGAACTGTAGAAAATAATACTTAAGAACAGCGTAACAGTTCTCAAACTTTCAGTCTGCAAACTGCTATCTTTAGGTTTCTTTGGGTCTTTTGAGCTCAGGTTTCCACTACAAGTTGCTGTAAAAGAAAATGGACTTTTACTATACATCTCAATATGTGCTTTATCAGTAAGCAGTGTGCCAGATAAAATATTTGAGAAATGTGATTTCCAGGAGAGTGGCATACATTTACAGCTAGTGTCTGACTTCTACATTGATACAATATCACTATTCAAAAATTTAGCATATCTTCTAGATTATAAAACTTAAAATTGCTTTTGCACTATACAAAAATGATTGTCTAGTTTTAACAAACTTATTGTCACTAGGTGTGCATTTTTCATTCAAGCTGCAGGCTACTGTATAAGGCAGATGATCTAAGAATTACAAAGACAACACTTAGGTAAAGTCAAGGTTACCATAAAAACACTGATTAGAAGCCACTAAATGCATGACTTGACTGACAAGTTGGCATGCTGAAAAAGAAAAAACATGTGGAGCACTTATGTATTGTTAGTAAATGTACATGAAGATTTAAATGGCAGTCTAAAAACACCTAAGTAAGAACTTTGATAAAATAATATTGTTTTTATATATCAAACTATTGAATTCACTGGGGGCGGCATGGTGGCGCAGTGGGTAGCACTGCTGCCTCGCAGTTAGGAGACCCGGGTTCGCTTCCTCCCACAGTCCAAAGTCATGCAGGTTAGGTGCATTGGTGATTCTAAATTGTCCCTAATGTGTGTGTGCATGCGCCCTGCAGTGGGCTGGCGCCCTGCCCGGGGTTTGTTTCCTGCTTTGCGCCCTGTACTGGATGGATGAATTCACTGGAGATAGTAAAATGTTAGATTTATTTTATGTAATTATGCAATAAAGGACATTTAGGTAATTATGATTTTTAACAGACTAATCACTATAAGTAATATTTGTGTATGATAATAAACTGGAAGATAATGCTCCCAGCAGCTTGCTAGCTGTTTCACAAAAGATGGTCTAAAATCTGAGTTCTTTTTTTATTGAAATCCACCATGCCATCCCGCATCTGCAACTTTCTCTAAACAGAGCCATCTGAATGCAGCTGAAGAGTTCAAATTGTGGACTGTTGTTCTGAAGAAGTGGTGCCTTCCTGGAGCGTAACAGCTGTCAATTTACTGATGTTAAGTAAACATTAAAAGTTAAGCTAAGTGCTGTTTTTCTCTAATAGTTGAGTGGTTTGTTCTTTGCCACTGTTATATGGGGCATGAGTATTCGAAACAGCTTGGTTAGACTGCAGTGCCAACATTCTCTGCCTGCCCTGTAACTTCCATCTAGTCTTTTCAAATAGTTTGCTGAGAAAATGAGAAACAGCAACTGGTAAATGTTATTAGTAAAAAACAGAAGACACGTAAGGTTTTCAGTACAGAAGCTAAAACAATCAGGTTTCAAAAACTAGAGGGCTAAATCGCTACTGTACTCAACCAAGTATAGTCAGGAGTCATGAACAGCAGCACAATAATTAAACCAGAGCCAAAAAAATAAGACTGACAGTCAAATGGAGATGTGGAAACCAATGAGTGTGTACCAGAAAATCAGAACCTAAAGCAGTAAACCAACATTTTTTCACATTTCAAACCTGTACTCCTGGACAAAGGACTGATGGTGCTGCACTGGAATTTATAACTGAATTTATTTTATGACGCGAAATGTGGTACCACCTAGAAGGTAATCCCTTACAACCTTGCTGTGCTTCTAGTGACCCATTAGCTACCCACTAAAACTGTATAACAGTGAGACAAAATTAAGAATTAATGAAAAAAAAAACAATTCAATCTTTCACAAACTGAACATGAAGCTTGTAACCACAGTCTTTGAAATATTAAAGTCTCACAAACAGAAAAAATGTATTTATATCACAAAATTGTACTAACAAGACTTTCAGGGACTGTGTGCATGTCTCCAGCAAAATGTGGAGGTCTGATCAATCGGCTGACGTGATGCAAGATGAGCCATCTGAACGCTACAAGACAATTTTCTCCATCGGCTAAGTTCACTTTGCTATTTAATGTTAGTTAGATTCTTATCATGGACGCACTATTTTACCGTTTATTAGTGCATGATAATTGGTGGTCAAGAGGGTTTTCCATGTTCAACCCAATGTTGTATTTTTCTTCCAGTGATATTTTAACTTGTCATTGAATTAATGTCAGGGTAACTGAAATGTTGTACTTAATAACTTAATATGTCGTGCAAACATGCAGAGGAGCTGAGCACAGAGCATTACACTTTTTTATTTAATGAGAAATGAAAGATTTCTTCCAAATTATGTATTAGCTCACTGAACTCCACTTAAGCTACTGGTGAGAAATGAATTTGCATTGCAAAAAGAATGTAAATGCTGAACTGACTGCAGGTCAGCCACTGTTAGGGAAATCACAAATACCTTACAAAGAAAATCAATGTCAGCAGCTATAACAAGACAATTACTATACTTATAACTTAATATACTGAATAAGATTGGGATTTGTATTTATGAGTTTGATATGAAGGATAGTTGGCACAGTGACTCCCCAATTAACATATGAGAGAAATCTGTATGTTTTCCCCATGTCTGAGAGGGTTTTCTTGAGGAATTTGAACTGTATGCTTTTTCCTTACAGTCAGAAATGCAGGTTATGTTTACTGGTGGCTCTAAATTTTTATGGTGTGAGTGTATGGGTGTGTCTTACAATAGACTATCGCCCACTCATATTTGGTTCCTGCTGTGTGCCCAGTGCTGCCTGAAAAGGCTCCAGTCCTCTGTGACCCTGAAATGAAGTTAAAAGTTATGAAAATGGATAAACAATGCTTTAGGTAAAGCTATCATGTCCTAGTCTTTTAGTTTGAATTTCACTCTTGGTCAGTAAAGCCTCTTCAAACATTTTGCTTGCTCTCTTCACATATGTGAGTATTCTGTGAGAACTCTGGCTTCTGCTTACTGTCGTAACTCCATGCTGTGCTCAAATGGGCCCTCAGTAGACTGACAGCCCATAGAGATTTTGGTCCTACCCAGCACTTTTTTACATCAGTAATGGCTCTGGTTCCTTGCAGCCAGAATTATAATTACTTTTCTTTTTAATTAATTAATTCATGTTTTAAGGTTGAATCTTTTTAGCAACTGTTTTTAAATATGTATATATTTCCAAATACTAAAATTCTCCTAATCACGTATGCGTCTATCAAAATGGCATGAAAAATAAGTAATCAGTAACAAAGAAAGTGAGAGAGAACATATTAATTCAGACATACACCGGACATGAAAACTATGCATTATATGTTATAAGTTTTCACTCTTTTATTTTCTCCAGCCTCTTTATTTTAACATATTAAAAACTAAAATATCCTAAATATATAAACCAGGACCCACTGCACCAGTATAGGGTCTGACAATGGGTACAAGGATTTCATCCTGATACCTAATGACAGTCAAGGTGCCATTCTCTAGCCTGTAGAGGTCTGTGCTTCCCTCCATGGATATGCCTTCCCTGACCATCACTGACCCACCACCAAACCAGTCACACTGAACGATGTTACAGGCAGCATAACGTTCTCCACGGCTTCTCCAGACCCTTTCAGTCACTTGTGCTCAGGGTGAACCTGCTCTCATCTATGAAAAGCACAGGGCACCAGTAGTGAAACTACCAATTCTGGTATTCTACGGCAAATGCCAATCGAGATCCAATGTGCCTTGCAGTGATCACAGGGCCCACTGGAGAACGTCGGGGCCCTCAGGCCACCCTCATGAAGTCTGTTTCTGATTGTTTGGTCAGAGACATTCACTCCAGTGGCCTGCTGGAGGTCATTTTGTAGGGCTCTGGCAGTGCTCATCCAATTCCTCCTTGCCCAAAGGAGCAGATACCTGTCCTGCTGATGGGTTAAGGACCTTCTATGATCCTGTCGAGATCTCCTAGAGTAACCTGCCTGTCTCCTGGAATCTCCTCCATGACCTTGAGACTGTACTGTGAGACACAGCAAACCTGACAATGGCACGTATTGATGTGCCATCCTGGAGAAGTTGAACTACCTGTGCAACCTCCGTAGGGTCCAGGTATCGCCTCATGTTACCAGTAGTGACACTGACCGTAGCTAAATGCAAAGCTAGTGAAAAAACAGTCAGAAAACATGAGGGTGGAAAAATGTCAGTGGCCTCCACCTGTTAAACCATTCATGTTTTGGGGGTCATCTCATTGTTGCCCCTCTAAGGTGCACCTGTTGTTAATTTCATTAACACCAAAGCAGCTGAAACTGATTAACAACCTCCTCTGCTACTTAACTGACCAGATCAATATCCCACAAGTTTCATTGACTTGATGCTATACTCTGATTAAAAAGTGTTCCTTTAATTTTTTTGAGCAGTATATTTAATAATTACCCTTTTCCTAAGTTGGCTGTATTCCACCCATGGGATTCCTGTGGTCACAAATATCTAATTAGAAACAACAATATTTGTTTAAAAATTCTGTTAAAAATGATTTCAGTGAATCTTTCATTGTATTGCTTTTTGTGCCGTTTCTTTCTATGGCTCAAAAGATAAACCAAATTAATAACGGGGTATTCTGAAGTTGGAGATTATTAATTAATTGAATGGATGAGAATTCAGAAATTATTATTTATACACGAGCAGGATTGTGAGAAAGAACTTAGGAGTAAATCAGAGAGAAGTTTCAGTTCCTACCTGAGCACCTCACACCCGCGTCGTAAGCATTAGTACAGTCATCAAGATCCTGCGTATCCGCTGTACAGTCCTTCAGCACGGACTCCTGTCCTTCACAGTAAACATAACTCATCAAGACTGGCCCAGTTCCCTCTCCAAAGTAAGCATTGTATGTTGCTGACAGAGCCTCCCCACAGCCCATCTGTCTACACACCACAGCAGCGTCCTTCTCATCCCATCCATAATGACACACGGTGCCCCACTCTCCACTACGAAGCACCTCCACTCTCCCCTCACACGGCCGTCTTCCGTTCACCAGCCTCAGATCTTTGGCATCTGAAACGTAAAGAAGACAAATTCTCAGTTGTGCAAATTGCGTTTAAAGATGAGATGGACTAGTAATAACTACCGAACTCATAATTTAGAAAAAGTGAATCACTGAAATGTGTTTAAGACCACCAAAGATCTGCTTTTATTTCTGACGTGTAGTCAAAAAGAAGAAAATACATGTGCATTTTTTGTTTCTAGTATAATAGTAATTGGTTTTACTATGTACATTTCCATAATCTAAACCAAACTCTCAAATTCTGGTTTTGTCACAAATGTAGCAAAAACACATGTATGTTACATAGCACCTTTCTGTTACAAAAGCCAGCTGAAATGACTTCAAAATACGACTGTTTTCATGCATTTCTTACAGTCTTAGTAGAGGCAGGTCAAGTGATTTGTTTAGGGTGGCAATGACTTGTTGGTGAGCAGTCAATCAGGACCCTTAGCTGCTTGAAGTTATTAACCTGTCTTGCACCTTTTTATTTGCTGCCCTTGAACTATATGTGACAAAGAAATATAGAATTTAACTGACCGTTTTAAATGCTAAGGACTTCTGTCACTCATTTCTGACATGACACTTATTTAAAATATCAACTCTTTGTTAATTTTGCATATGTGTTCATATATCCTTACTTTTCTGAAACTGATAATTTTCCTACAGCTATTTATTTGTTAGATCCTTCACATTATTAAATGGTCCTGAGCACAGAACATTAAATAAAGAAAAACATTCATTAAAATGGCCAAATACAAATATTGAGTACATGCCAAATTTGGAGTAGAATCAGAGAAGGGTAAATACAAGCAGCAGTGGGATCACAAGTCTTACATAACGTAAAAGTTTAACAGATACAAGTTAGCGGGATTCCCACTGAAAGTAATAAAAATGTTTTGGGTAACAGGGAGCACAGTCCAGTCCACACAGCACTTAACATTAAATGGAATCTCATCTTTAACTTCAAACAGAAATCATCATTATTATGCTATTCCACCCATTCATCCACCACTTAACTTACTGATTTTAGATGAGGGTCTTGATGAACCAAAAAATGAACTCCACAAGGTGACCAGTCTACACGAGGATGCACTTACACACTCACACCACATTTAATCAATTTAAACTCTCCAGAATATCTTTGGAATATGTAAGAAAAAAACACACAGAAACTTGTGAAAAAACTCCAGTGACACAGGGAGAATGTGCAAACTGCACAGGCAGTCAATGACTGAGTAAAGACTGAAACTCAGCATCCTTGAAATGTGAAGCAGCTCAGCTAACTAACATCACCATCACAAAAATATATTCTGTCTTTCATAAATGAATATTATTCCTAAAAGTTTTTAAAAAATACAAATGATCTCTTCTTGTACTTGCTGTCTTACAGATATTATGCCCAGGGAATAGAGCAGAAACCAGCCTAGTGAAGACACTTGTCAAATACACACACACACACACACACACACACACACATACTTCCATCATGTAATCATATGGACAGCATGAGTTTAGTCAATGGAAGAAAACTGGAGAAAATAAGAGACACTCATAAAAAACAGGGAGAGAATGCACTGGCAGGGGTGGCACGGTGGCGCAGTGGGTAGCACTGCTGCCTCACAGTTGGGAGACCTGGGGACCTGGGTTCGCTTCCCGGGTCCTCCCTGTGTGGAGTTTGCATGTTCTCCCCGTGTCTGCGTGGGTTTCCTCCGGGCGCTCCGGTTTCCTCCCACAGTCCAAAGACATGCAGGTTAGGTGGATTGGCGATTCTAAATTGGCCCTAGTGTGTGCTTGGTGTGTGGGTGTGTTTGTGTGTGTCCTGCGGTGGGTTGGCACCCTGCCTGGGATTGGTTCCTGCCTTGTGCCCTGTGTTGGCTGGGATTGGCTCCAGCAGACCCCCGTGACCCTGTGTTTGGATTCAGCGGGTTGGAAAATGGATGGATGAAACACTGGCAGGCTGAAGGTGAAGTGAGCATGAAGTGCTAAAGCTCCTTTGGCTGCTGCTCCAAGTTTTGGCAGAATATAAATATTGCTTAATTTCATAAAAGTCAAACGCTGATGTTATATTTTTTTGCTTATCTAAACTTTCATTGCATTTCTGTATCTTTACCAAACTTTATTTTAGAGCAATGTTGCTGGTTTAAATTATAAATGCTTAGTCTGTCTGTGGTGAAATCAATGAAAAAAAATGCCTGGTATGTCAGTGGTTTTCAGCACCGTAATGTAAGTCTTCTTAAACTTTCCATAACGTCTCTCCTGTCTTTATGGCATTGCAGTTGTTACTGTCATTATTTATTTTATCTGTTATGAAATGTAGTGTTTCTCAGCTTTGAATTTGGATGGTTGTTTATTTTTTATTTTATTCAAATTTTTAATAAAGGATATTGTCCATCTTTAAATAAATCCTGTCACTGACTAGACTTCATCTCATTTTATTTTCCAAAAATCTATACCCTGATAATAATTTTGATATGAATTTTGTATAATTTAGAGATCATTCTAACTTTTTAATTTAGATTCTGCCAGTTTCATATTCACTGGCGAGGTTCTAATTTTAATTCAGCTCTTTCTTTAATATGTTTTGCTTACTTCTACTACAATCCTGAACAACCAAAAATACGGCAATCCGTTTAAATTTCTAAGAAATGTAGAAAATGTTTGTGGTTATAGAAAAATATGTATTGTTATCTCGAATTTACTTCCATTTTAATCAGCAGTTTCATTAATTATTTCTACAGAACTATCAACATTTTTTATCTCTCTCTCTCTCATGAAGAAATTACTTTAAAAGTGACATGAAATAAATAGAACAGAAAACATCATTGTATGTTTTCATCATTTGTATGTGACACAGAAATATTTGCTAAATTCATTATTTAGAATAAAGGCAAACCTGGTGAATATTTTTGAGTTGATTTAATAAATACAAAAATGGCACAAATAATGTAGCACTATCATGTTGTTGTTGCCATTTTCTTTTTTTTTCCTGCCATAATCAGTACAGATTTTTCCATGTGGGTTTGTTTTTACAGTAATAAGAATTTAGAAATAAACTTGATCCATGAGGCTTGAAAGTTAAAACAGAGGTAAAAAATTTAGGGGTAATTACTGACTCTGACCCGAATTTTAAATAACATTATTTCCATTTGTTAATTTAGCCACTGTTCTAAACAGTACCTGAGGATTTTTATTAATAGATAGCAATAATAAAAATCCTTGGGTACTGTTTAGAACAGTGACTAAATTAACAAATGGAAATTCAGATCAACAGTGCAAAATACGAACAGATATTAGCAGTACAGACTTTATGAACTTCTTCAATGAGAAAATTAAAAATATAAGATCCCAGATCTCTACATCACACTACAAACCAAATACTAGCTTAGCAGACCCTGTCTCACATTGCATTCAGCACTTTAGTAATTTTAATCCTGTAACTCAGCAGGAAGTCTTAACTTTAATTTCTAAAATGAAGCCCACTACTTGTTCCCTAGATCCAGTGCCAACAAAACTAGTAAAAAGTGCAATGGATGTTCTTGCAGCGAATATTCTAAAAATTATCAATAGTTCATTATTGCATGGCACAGTACCTGATGTACTAAAAGTGTCAGTTATTAAATCATTACTTAAAAAGTCAGACCTAGACCCACACATACTAAATAATTATAGGCCTATTTCAAATTTACCGTTTCTCTCTAAAATACTAGAAAAAGTAGTCGCCAGTCAGCTTCAGTCATACCTTACACATTACAATTTCTTTGATAAATTCCAGTCTGGTTTCCACACTGGTAGTAGTACAGAAACGGCACTAATGCGAGTTGTAAATGACATTCTGATAACCTCTGATGAAGGAAACTCCACTGTAATTATGTTGTTGGACTTAAGTGCAGCATTTGACACCATTGACCATTCTATTTTACTACACAGGCTAGAAAATGATGTTGGGCTTACAGACACTGTGCTTGCTTGGTTTAGTTCTTATTTATCAAATTGATTCCATTCAATTTCAAATTGATATGTACAGAAATGTGCTGACAGTACTCCATCATTATACACAGAAATTCAATAAGGTGTCCCGCAGGGCTCAGTACTGGGACCTTTACTGTTTTCACTTTACATGCTTCCACTGGGATCTATCATTAGGAAACATAATGTTAATTTTCACTCGTATGCAGATGACACCCAGTTATACCTTTCATTTAAATCAAATGAAGTTTCTCCGATGTTGTCTTTAATTAGTTGTGTTAGTGAATTAAAGGAGTGAATGAATGAGAACTACTTGTCTTTAAATACAGATAAAACAGAGATGTTAATTGTTGGAGGGAATGACGCTGATCATAACAATATTTTGTCATCATTTAACTCAGTTGGAATCCCAATTAATTTTACTGAATCAGCCCGCAATCTAGGAGTTATCTTTGACTCTAGCATGTCATTTAATGCGCATATTACAAAGTTGTCCAAAACATGTTTCTTCCATCTTAAAAATGTTAGGAAATTAAGGCACTTTCTAAATAAACAGGATTCTGAGAAATGAATTCATGCATTTATTTCTAGTAGGATTGACTACTGCAATGCGGTGTTCACTGGATGTTCAAACTGTTCTTTATACAGCCTCCAGCTAATTCAAAATGCTGCTGCAAGAATTATTACAAGAACAAGAAAATACGAACACGTAACTCCAGTTCTTAAATCCTTACACTGGCTCCTGGTTAAGTTTAGGGCAGATTTCAAAATCCTCCTTTTAACATATAAAGCATTAAATGGCCAAGGTCTAGCTTACTTGTCTGAACTTATCATGACTTTCAAACCAGAGCGTACATTAAGATCTCAAGATTTCGGTCTGCTTATGATTCCAAGTTTTAATAAAATAACAATGGGAGGTCGAGCTTTTAGTGACAGGGCCCCTAAACTGTGGCATAGTCTGTCTGCTTCTATAAGAGATGCCCCCTTCGGTCTCAGCTTTTAAATCCCGGCTGAAGACTCACTACTTCAGTTTAGCATATCCTGACTAGAGCTGCTGATTAACTGTACATACTGCATCTCTGTTGTTAGTCATTAGCACTAAAACATAAGTAACATGATAGTTATAATTGGATACTACCCCTCACCTATTCTGTTTCTGTTCTCGGTATTCAAATGTGGCCCTTGGTGCCATGGCCCACCTGCCAAGTTGTTTTGCCTGCCTAAGGTAAAGTCATCCCTAAAGGAGGATCGTGGGAAAGAGGGATCCTTTCATCGGATTGGCTGGCCCAGCGCTGTTTCAGCTGTGGAATAGCCAAATGGGGGAGGCAGCTTGATGGATGAGGTCTCCAGGACTCTAAACATATCCAAATCTTATCATGTGATATCATCTACTGTTAAATTCTGCTCCGTACTTCTAAAATTTTTATTTTTATACTGTATTGAGGATTTGTTCTGTTCTGTGTATTGTATTGTATTGTATTGACCCCCTTCTTTTGACACCCAATACAAGCCCAACCTACCTGGAAAGGGGTCTCTCTTTGAACTGCCTTTCCCAAGGTTTCTTACATTTTTCCCTACAAGGTTTTTTTTGGGAGTTTTTCCTTGTCTTCTTAGAGAGTCTAGGCTGGGAGGCTGTCAGGAGGCATGGCCTGTTAAAGCCCATTGCGGCACTTCTTGTGTGATTTTGGGCTATACAAAAATAAATTGTATTGTATTGTATATTAATCAGATTACTAGGACAGCATTTTTCACTCAAGAAATATAGCAAAAGCTAAACCCCTTATCACGTTGCAAGATGCTGAAAAATTAGTTCACGCTTTTGTTTTTAGTCAACTAGATTACTGCAACGCATTCCTCTACCCAAACAAAAAAAAAGCAATCAATTGCAATGAGTGAAGAATGCAATTGCCAGAATCTTAACTAGGAAAAGAAAATCTGAGCACATCTCTACAGTTCTGATGTCATTACATTGGTTACCTGTGCCATTTAGAATTGACTTTAAAATACTGCTTACTACCCCTACTTTCTCTGCTGTTCTTTTTCGGGTCTTTCAGTGGTGGTGATCTGTGCCACCACCACCACCTGATCAAAGTACCATGCAGTCCCTACATTGATGGATTGAAGGCCAGAGGTCCACATGACCATCGTCTAATTGTTCCACGTGAAGCCTGAAAACCATGAGGACTGATTGAGATTGTTGATGTTAGGTAGAATGCCTAGTGGAGGCTGGGTGGTCTCATGGCCTTGGAACCCCAGCAGATTCTATGTTTTTTTTCCAGCCCTCTGGATTTTTTTTGTTTGTTTTTTCTATCCTCCCTGGCCATCAGACCTTACTTTATTCTTTGTTAATTAGTATTGCCTAATTTTTATATTTTTTCTTTCTTCATCTTGTAAAGCACTTTGAGCTACATCATTTGTATGAAAATGTGCTATACAAATCTTCTATCACAGCTCCAGCTTATTCAAAACTCGGCTGCATGAGTCCTTACTCGAACCAGCAGCAGTGAGCACATCACACCCATACCTGCTCCGTCTTCACTGGCTCCCTGTGTCTTACATAATTGAATATAAAATCCTACGAATAACCTAAAAAGCCTTAAATAACCTCGCGCATCAGTGACCTCCTCCATCACTATTTACCTGCCCACCCACTAAGGTCCTCTGATTCTGGCCATCTTGTTGTACCCCACACTAATCTACACTCCATGGGTGACAGGGCCTTCAGCTGTATAGCGCCCAGACTCTGGAATGACCTACCTAAACTAATCAGGTCAGCTGACTCCATGAATTCTTTTAAAAAACAACTCAAAACTCATCTGTTCAGGAAGGCTTTTAACTCTACCAGACTTTATTACCCTTTTCTCAGTTTACCTCTCTGTCAAGTTGCTAATGTAACCTGTGTGTGTGTGTGTGCGAGACCATCAATTATGTTGTCTGTTTTTTTCTCTGAATTTACTGTCATAATCTTCTTTATTTATTTATCTGGTTTGTACAATGCTATATACTGTATACCCTGCCATTCTTTCTTATATTCTGTAAGTACCTTGAGCATGGGAAAGGCGCTATACAAATAAAATGTATTATTATTATTATTATTATTATTATTATTATTATACATGTTGTTGTTGTTGTAATAAAGTTGTATTCATTTCATGTTTTGAGAAGCAGGTAAATGCCTAAAAGATTTTTATTTTCTAAAGATATTTTGAAGATGGAATTCTAAATTGCTACTTTGCTTATCATCTATTCATCATATAAAGAAAAGGAAATACTTTTAAATATAAATATACAAAACTGAGTAATTGTCTCACTAAATTTCTCTTAAGTCCAGAAAAATAAAAAAACCAAAAGGTATACATTTTCCCTATTCATTTGACACTGCATTTCTTACACATAATGTTTAAGCAGCTGTTTCTTACATTCTTAGATCAGTTCTTCTCATTATTATATCATGTTAAGTGTCCATAGAGGAATTAGAAATGCGACTTACAGACTGGTGTGAGCAGAAGCAGAGCAGCTAGGTACATCAGTGACCCTCGTCGGCAGCTTCTCATGGTTCATTAGCCTGAGTGTTCTCTCCTCACAGTGAAGTCGAGTGTCTTCTATGTCCTTATATGACTGAATCTGTTAATCTGTCATCTCACACCTGCACTTGAGGCGCAGTTCTCCAACCCACCAATCACACAGACCTCAGCTTTTTAAAGGTTCAGTAAGAAAACATTAAAAGATATTTTCATATAAATTAGGTTTTTTTTTTTTTTTGCTTTTCTTCTTCTTTAATTACAGGATATACATTTTTCTTATTCTTGGTTCTTCAGATATTCTCCATAGTTCACTAACTGATATGTTTAAAAAGCAAGCAAAACAAAATTGTTCAAGATCAAAGGAAATAGGAGGATATTTGAACATTTATGACATTAGAAATTTAGATAGTTATATGATAACTTAAGCAGTGAAAATACTTACAGTATCTCTGGTTAATTGTGTGGATGCAACTGACAGTAGGTGGGCTCCTTGCATTATACATGTGTCAGAGATACTATGAACTGGATCAATTGATGTTAATGAATCAATTAATTTATCACATTTTTTGGCAATACTAATAATTAATTAGCGGTTCACTAAGCTTCCTACTTTGTTTGACATACCTTTCTCTATACATAGGATTTCCCAGCCATCAGATTTACATCAGGGTAACTGATGCACACCCACACAACAGTAAACAGTTCATTGTAAAACACAAGGATTATAGAAATACAAAAACTGTGGGCTGTCTCTTATTTGATCTTTTAGGGATTTTCTGTATTTTCTTGATTTTAGACACAGTTAATCCTTTACTTGTTGTGCAGTAACAATTCAACATGAGAAAACAGGGCTTAGCTGGCTATTTACTAAGTATTTAGAGTTCTAATATATACCGTATACCTGTGCAAATCAATTTTACATTATTATTTTTTTATTTTTATTATTTTTAATTAAAAGCAAATAACAGTCCACACAATTAAATTGAACTTAACAAAAACAAAATTCAACCTCCACCCAAAAGAAAGAAAGAGAGGAGAGCCAGCCAACAAAGCAGATCTTTGAAGCAGCAAGAAGGATGTGTATCCGTTACCTGATATAGAAGATTATTCTAAAATATTATTGATTAGATCCTGGCTTTCTTCTTTCTTCTTCTTCTTTCGGCTGATCCCGTTAGGGGTTGCCACAGCGGATCATCCTCTTCCATATCTTTCTGTCCTCTGCATCTTGTTCTTTAACACCCATCACCTGCATGTCATCTCTCACCACATCCATAAACCTCTTCTTAGGCCTTCCTCTTTTCCTCTTACCCGGCAGCTCTATCCTTAACATCTTTTTCCCAATATACTCAGCATTTCTCATCTGCACATGTCCAAACCAACGCAATCTTGCCTCTCTGACTTTGTATTCCCAACCATCCAAATTGAGCTGACCCTCTAATGTACTCATTTCTAATCCTATCCATCCTCATCACACCCAGTGCAAATCTTAGCATCTTTAACTCTGCTACCTCCAGCTCTGTCTCCTGCTTTCTGGTCAGTGCCACCATCTCCAACCCATATAACATAGCTGGTCTCACTACCATCCTGTAGACCTTCCCTTTCACTCTTGCTGATACCCGTCTGTCACAAATCACTCCTGACACTCTTCTCCACCCATTCCACCCTGCCTGCACTCTCTTTTTCACCTCTCTTCCACAATCCCCATTACTCTACTGTTGATCCCAAGTATTTAAACTCATCCACCTTCACCAACTCTACTCTGTGCATCCTCACCATTCCACTGACCCCCCTCTCATTTACACATATGTATTCTGTCTTGTTCCTACTGACCTTCATTCCTCTCCTCTCCAGAGCATATCTCCACCTCTCCAGGGTCTCCTTAACTTGCTCCCTACTCTCGCTATAGATCACAATGTCATCAGCAATCATCATAGTCCACGGGGACTCCTGTCAACCTGTCCATCACCATTGCAAATAAGAAAGGGCTCAGAACCGATCCCTGATGTAATCCCACCTCCACCTTGAATGCATCCATCACTCCTACCGCAGACTTCACCACCATCACATTTCCCTCATACACATCCTGTACAACTCTTACATAATAATAATGCATTTTATTTATAGGGGCACTTTACATTAGCAGTAAATCTCAAAGTGCAACATACAAAGATTAAACAAAGGAAAGGCAAGATAAAAACACAGATTTAGCAACATTAATTATAGCATTCTTGTTAATATGCTTTCCTAAATAGAAAAGTCTTTAGCTGTTTTTTAAAACAGCTCACAATCTGCTGTGTTCTCAGGCTCTCTGGTAGGGCATTCCAGAGCCGTGGATCAGCGGCTGCAAAGGCTCAGTCACGCATTGTATGAAGTTTGGTCATGGGGGGCAAAGGCGGTGGGTATTTGTAAAATGGAGGTTTCTTGTAGTGGATTGTAATATAAGGAGTTCTTTAAGATATTGTGGAGCATTTCCATGGATACACTGGTGAGTAAACAAACAGAGTTTGTATTCGATACGGAGATGTATAGGGAGCCAATGAAGTGACCGAAGGATTGGTGAGATATGTTCATATTTCCGCATCCTCATCAGGATTCTTGCAGCACTATTTTGAATTTGTTGGAGCTTTTGAAGGCTCTTGTTGGGTATCCTGATGAGGAGTGTATTACAATAGTCCAGTCTGGATGAGACAAAGGCATGAACCAGCTTTTCAGTATCACAGAGGGAGAGGTAGGGATGGAGTTTGGCTATGTTTCGGAGATGAAGGAATGCAATTTTACAAAGTTGATGGATATGTATATCAAATGACAGATGGGAGTCTAACTTGACACCCAGATTTGTAACAGAAGGGTAGAGGGTAATGGTACGGTCAGAAAAGGAAATATAATTTACAGAGGAACGAAGTTGATGGGGGGTGTCAATTAAAAGAGCTTCAGTTTTGGTGCTGTTCAGCTTGAGAAAGTTCTTGGACATCCAGGCCTCAATCTCATCCAAGCAAGAGGAAAAAGTTGATGGAGGTGTAAGAGAAGTCAAATCCAGTCTCACATAGAGCTGCGTATCATCGGCATAGCAATGGAATGAAACTCCATGCTTGCGGATGATGTGACCCAGGGGTAGTATATAGATATTAAAGAGGGTCGGCCCAAGGACTGATCCTTGTGGGACTCCACAGGTGACAGTGTGGGTATGAGATTTAGCATCCCCCAAGGCCACATACTCAGTCCTGTCTGTAAGATAGGAATTGAACCACTCGAAAGCAATGCCAGAAAGTCCAATTGTATAGTGAAAATGATGAAGGAGAATATTACGATCTACCATATCAAATGCAGCTGTAAGGTCCAGGAGAATAAGAAGTGATGGAGAGCAGGAGGTCATTGGTGACTCTGACCAGGGCTGTCCCTGTGCTGTGAGAAGTTTGGAAACCAGACTGATATTTTTCAAACAGATTGAATTTTTCGAGGTGATCCTGAAGCTGAGCTAAAACAACCTTTTCCAAAACCTTAGACAAATATGGAATGTTGGACATCAAATGATAGTTTGCTATCACTTCAGGATCCTAAGAGGATTTTGTTTAAATGAGGTGTAATTTTTGTGGTTTTCAAGGCCAGTGGGACTAAGCCGCTCTGGAGAGAGTGATTAATGATGTTGGCAATAAGAGGGCTTATATCTGATACATTAGCTTTTATCAGAGGAGTAGGAAAAGGGTCCAATGAACACGTTGAACGTCGCATCCTCTGTATGATGTCCTCAACTTCTTTAACTGTGATACAGAGGAACTGGAAAAGGCAGCCCATTGGCTTTGATGTAGGGCTGGAGGCAGACAATGAAGAGCGGATGCTGTCCACTTTAGAGGTGAAATATTCAATACAATTATTGCACTGCTCCTCTGTGAAATTATTACAGGCGTAGGTGTGAGGATTGAGTAAATGGTTTATCATGGAAAAAAGTTGTTTGGAATTTCCAGGACTGTCGTTGAATAAATTTGAATAGTATTGGGATCTGGCACTGGTCAGTGCCCTGGAGTAGTTTTTTTGGTGTTCCCGATAAGCTAATTTGTGGACTGTTGAACTGGTTGCAACAAAACGCCTCTTGAGGGCTTGCCCAGCTGATTTCATCTGTCGAAGCTCACTTGTAAACCACCGGGGCAGATTTTACAAAAGAGACCACTCGTGATTTAACTGGGGCATGGGTCTCAAGGATGTTGTGGAGCCCATTGTTGTAGTAATTGACTAATTCACTGACAGAAGAAAGGTGGGGAGCAATGGAGAAGATCTTAATGTCAGCATTTAAGTCAGTCAAATTTATTTGTTTCAGGTTCCTGAAGTGGATACAGCGCTGTGGTTTAGAGTATAGTGAATTTGTGGGTAAATCCATTGAGACAATTTTGTGATCGGAAACACCCAGATCAAGTACTTGGAGGTCTGAGATGAGGACTGAATCAGTAATGACTAAATCGAGGGTATGGCCCTTGTTGTGAGTGGGGGACCTTGACAAGTTGCCTCAGATTTAGGCAGTCCAGGAGCTCTAAGAGCTGAGCAGCAGAATAATTAGAGGGAGTGTCCACATGAATGTTCAGATCTCCAAGAATCAGTACATTTGATGATGTTGTACAGAAAGATGAGAGCAGCTCATTCATTTCCGTAATGAAATCAGGGTGTTGTTTTGGTGGTCGGTAAATAAGAAGTATTGTTATAAAAAGTGGATGCTTGCAATTTATTGCCAGGCATTCAAAAGTTGAGAATTTAGGAAGGGGGAGAAGTGATAATTGCAAATTAATCCGATAAATTACAGCCAGACCACTGCCACATCCAGAGCTGTGTGTCTTTTCAAGGTAGGTGTACCCAGAAGGGCAGGACTCAGTATACCTCGGATTTATGCCAGGCCTCAGTCAAACAAATAATGTCAATCCCCCTGTCTACAATGTGATTATAAATTAGACAGGCTTTATTTGTCAGGGACTGAACATTAAAAAGTTCAACTTTGATGTTTAGCAAGGTGTTGCTTTTAACCAGAGGACAAAGAAAGCTGAAACCCACTCCAGGCTTTCCGTCTCGCCTGGACCGCCGCCAAGCAGTGTTTTTAGTCTCCATAGTTATGGCACTCGGATGACATGTTCGGGCTGCCACGGAGCAAAGTGCTGCTGACCACAAGGACGGAATGGAGCTCCCGGTCTTGATGTAAACAAACCGCCGACCAGTTTCCCTATGGACGTAGTGGGGGCGACGGAGGAGTCCAAGTTGTTTCATGACTGTGATGTCAAATGGAAGGCTGTGGTTATTGAGCTCCAACAGTTGCGATGGTAGATATTGAAGCATGCCGGCGAGCGGAGGAGATATGGCCCCGATGTAAATAGTCGGCCGTAGTCCTTATGTGTACAGTTGGACAGCTGTTGTGCAAATTGCAAAGGACTCCAGAAGCAAGACAATCACCAAGATCCCAACGACAGAGCCGACATTCAGGAAATGTAATAGCGGGCCGATGCAGGCCAGCGCTGATAACACAGTGCAAGTCAGGCCAACAAATGTCACAGGTAGGATTTCTCCAAAAGCAACGATATTAAACGCTGTAAGGAGTTAACAGCAAATTACAGCCGCTAAATGGTAAAGTTCTGCATAATATCCAGAAAACAGCTTTAATTAAAATGATATTGAAGTAGTAAAAAGACTTAAGTAATGAATATAGTGTGGAGAAGCGGCGAACAGCCAGCACCTGCGTCCTCTCCCAGCCAGAAGTTCCATACTTCTCTGCCACTCCCAAATTCCTCATACAATACCATAGCTTTTCTCGAGGCACCCTGTCATATGCTTTCTCTCTTTGATTAGATCCTGACATATTTTAAAAATGTTTTGAATAGATCCTTAGGACATCTGTTACCCAAAGAGTTAAAGGTGGTGGTTTGGGATTCTTCCAGGTAAGAAAGATATGTCTACGTGCTAATACTGAGGTAAAGGCAATTATAATTTGTTTGTCCTTCTCCACTTTAAGCCCGCTTGGGAGTACACTGAACACATCTGTAAATGGGTCATGAGTGATTGTGACACCAAGGCTGTCTGATAGGTATTCAAAGATTTTTGTCCAAAACGATGTTAATTTGGTGCACGCCCAGAACATGCAGCCCAGTGAGGCTGGAGCTAGATTGCAGCGTTCACAGGTTGAATGTTGCCCTAGAAACATTTTGGATAGTTTTAAGATAAATGTGCTCGATAAAAATTTTTAAGTTGAATAATTGAGTGCTTTGCACATCTGGAGCTAGAGTGTATTCTGTACATGGCTGCTTACCACTCTTTTTCTGAAATGTTAAGTGAAAGATCCTTTCCCCATTGTGCCCTAGGATCTATGAAAGGAAGGGACTTTAAAACATTTTTATAAAATGTGGAAATGCTATCTGATTCTTCAATACTGATAAATATTTCTTCTGGAATAGAAACAGGTGGAAGGTGAGGAAAATTGGGCAGGTTTAGTTTAGTAAAGTTTCTAGCCTGAAACCTTAATTGCTCATAGGATGCAAAGACATTATCATTGTATATATCTCTAAATGGTTTAATCCCAGACATTTTCCAAGCATTACATACTGTGTATGTTTGAGAGAGTAGAAAAGAGTGGTTATCATGTAGAGGCACAACAGATAAGAGCTTCTCTGTCTTAAAGTGCTTCCTACATCAGTTCCATATTCTGAATGAAGAAAGGGCAATTAGATTATTAGTGTATTGATGATAATTTGTATTTACTGGGGCACAAAGCAAGGAATATAAAGAAGTACTGCAAGATTTTAATTCTATTATAGGCTTGTGTATATTCATTGATATTTGTCAATGTCTAGGGGCCTCATGTATAAACAGTGCGTACACGCAAAAATGTTGTGTATGCTCGTTTCCATACTCACATTGCAATGTATAAAAACTGAACTTGGCGTAAAGCCACGCACTTTCTCATGCCAGCTCAATCCATTGTGTTTTTGGTTTGGTTTTGCAAACTGGCGGCACCCAGTGTCAAAGCAGTGCTACTGCTCCTGGGTGGTTTCCCTTTATTTTTTAGATTGAGATCCCAGATGCAGCTATATCAAATACAATTAAATTAACCGCATATTGGTTATTAGTTTAACGCATCTGCATTGTAATCAACCTGTAACAATATAATGGTCCATGGAATGGCCAAACTATTCCAAATACCATAGTTACTTTAGCGTTGTTACTCTCAGTGCACCACTCAGAGTATTTTAACCCACTGTAACTGAGTGTGGAATTGCAGCTCTACAGCAGCTGATCAGAAGTAGGATTATTGGGATACAGCATCTAGCATATGCTGCCTCAGCCAAGTGCACAGTCTATTTGAACTGTTCTATACTGCAAATGCTTCAGAACCTTTCCTGTAGGGACCTCGCGGTTCAGAAACAGTTTCAACCCAAGAGCTCTAAACGCACTCAATCATTCCATCAAGAACAATTACTTCACTGTAAACATGCACTAGAGTTGTAATATTGCACAACCTGAGCTACTTTATGAACTGTTTGCACTATAAGTACATGTATATTGTACTTATGCTTCCATATTGTATATGTTTCATTGCTTTTTATTGTATTATTATTATTATTATTACTGTTATTTTATAATTTTAAAGGAAAATAAGTTTATAGAGGATTTGCATATTGAATCTCATTGTACTATATAATAATAATAAAGGAATTCAATTCAATAGAAGAAAGCGTGTATTTACATATGATGACAACTGGCTTCTAAGTCAATTTAGATTTTCAAGCGCTATCTTCTTGGAGCTCTTGATATAATTTTTAAGATGAAATGCAATAAAGTATGTATATAACATTATACAGATACATTTTTATCGCAGTAGTAGTGATGAGCTGGCACCCCGTCCAGGGATTGTTTTTGCCTTGCGCTGTATGCTTGCTTGGACTGGCACGACCCTGAATGGATAGATGGATGAAATAATTAAACATACGGTATACTATGAAGAGGGCAGCACGGTGGCGCAGTGGTAGCGCTGCTGCCTTGCAGTAAGGAGACCTGGGTTCGCTTCTCGGGCCAACCCTGTATGGAGTTTGCATGTTCTCCCCGTGTCCTGCGTGGGTTTCCTCCGTGTACTCTGGTTTTCTCCCACAGTCCACAGACATGCAAGGTTAGGTGCATTGGTGGTCCTAAATTGTCCCTAGTGTGCGTTTGTTGTGTGGGTGTGTGTGTGTGTGCCCTGTGGTGGGCTGGCACCCTGTCCGGGGATTTGTTTCCTGCCTTGCGCCCTGTGCAGCAGACCCCCGTGACCCTGTGTTAGGATATAGCAGGCTGGGTAATGACTGACTGACTACGAAGATATTTCAATGTTCCTTAAAAGTTTTGAAGAATATGCCGTTCTTTGCTTACAGATGGCTATACGTTCATTACAGAGCTTATTGTGTGGCGAGTGGTTACATGGAGATAGGAAAGGAAGGACAGGAATTGGGGGTTACTACATTTGAAAGAGACCATACTGCTGCAATAAATTATTTCATTGTGTGAGGCAGGAACAATCTGGATGGGGCATCAGTTCGTCACTATCACTGCGCCACCCGTGTTCCCATGTTTAATACATGCTTTAATTCCTATCATCATGAAAATGATATCAAGTATACATTTCAGTGTTTAAATTATTCAGGGAGCTGTAGTATCACAAATGTAATGGATTCTGTGTCCTGTCGGAGGAAGAGATAGCCCGTTTAAGAAGCACGTAGTGATTCACACACATACAAAGAATTTAATGTGCTACTTTAGTTATGATGGTATTTGAGAAACTAGTAAATTAAATGATTTTAAGATGAAGTTTATGATGTTCTACTTTAATGACAAAATAAACTACATGATTAAAGTGGAAATTTCAAGATTTCCATTGTGTCATTATTTTTTTTCATTTCTCTGTATCCTAATAAGCTTTCATATGACACTCAGATGGTGGGCTACGACTCGCCTTTTCACGGCGACTTTGATATCTGACAACTTCTTTTTTATTTCGGGTACTGTGCAACTTTGTGAACTTGAGCTTCCAAGTTTCTCCGACACTCTATATCACTCGATCAACTTCTTTTTGTTGTTTATACCACTGTTTAAACCAACAAATAGTATGTTTTTTCCTTGCCTCCACTTGGTATTCGCTGAAATTCTTCGATTTTCCCCTGTGCTTTTGCCATTGCTTTTTCACAGAACACTGAGCTTAAGGGCTATTTATATTGATTTTCATATTCAAAGAGGCATAATTCTAGAAGGAGTTGGGGAGTGGCAGCAGGCACGTGCACATGCGCTACTTTTCACGGTGACCAGGATTTATGTAGCGGAAGAACGTGGAAGTTGGCGTACGCACAGATTTATGCATCTGGATTTTTTGTGCATACGAACATTTCCACTTTTGTCTGTACGCCATGTTTTCATGTGAATTCTACACATGACATTATACATGAGGCCCCAGGTGATCTTCAATGAAGTTCTTCCTGTTCCATGAACTAGTCTATGAAGGACTGAGATGAAGAAATTAGAATGCTTAACATGCATATCTTGGTTTGGAAAAGAGAGGCAAGGGTTAATGGGGCATATGGCTTCTGGAACAGATGGGACTTTAACTGAGAACTGGAGGCACCAGTGTTCTAGGGTGGAATGTGAACATGCTAGCTTAGTCAAGAACTGTTTAAAGTGTGCATGCAGGGAGTTTATCACTGGTCAGGTTTATTGCTTCATATAAAGGAATAAACAGTGGTTCTAATAAAAATATGCAAGAAAACTTTGAAAGTTGTCATGAAGTGCACTGGATATAGCATTCTCTATGGACCTACAGTATTGTGAGGATATGCAACTTGGATGTGGTCCTAAATATCTGGAATATTTTATTTAATGTATTGCAACCTTTTGTTTCTCCAAGGATTTCATCACAATAGTCATGTATGCTAGAAAATTCTTTATCAAAGTTAAAAGGTTTGTTCTTCAAAACAAATACAAAGAAAGGATAACCAGTGAGTATACATCAAGTATCAAAATAACTAACACAAAACTTGCTGCCCCTCTGGGTCTCACTAAATGGGTATTTAAGGTCCTGACTGCTAAGGTGTCATGGTTTATCCATGATTTTAGCAAAACTTTTGTTTTGTTTTCTGTTGTGTTTTATTAATGAAAATGCTTTTGTTTGTTGTATAGCTGTTGTGTAGTTTCTGAATGTTCAGTGTTGGCCCTTTTAGGTATGTTGACCTGCAATAGTTGTAGGCCTTTTGAGAGTGATTTTTAATGAATTGACCTTATTTTCTTTTGTATTATTTTTGAGTTTCTGGGCCTATCAGTTGGATATTGCTTTCTTTTTAGGTAATAAATCATTTAAATTTAGATTCAGCCTTTTTGGAATTTGTGGTTTCTCTTTCTCTCTTGTATTATTTGTAAAAAAAAAAAAATCATAAAACCAGTTGGGTGGCTGATCCACTTGTCCACTTGTACAACATAGTGCTATAAGTACCTAAAAATAATCTTCCACTATCATTTCGAACTTTGCATGCTTATTTCTTTCATCTTAATTTAATTCCATATTATGTTTCTGTCAGTCTAAACTCATCATTGAATCAATTCTAATTTCAAAGATCATTGAGCCATTGGCAGGGATTGAACATCCTGGAGTTACTTTTGGGTAATCCCTGGAACCTACTCAAAGTCAGAATTACCCTCTATATGCCTCCTTTCCAGATGTTCACCTGGGGGGCCCCAGTTCTTACTTCATTCAGTTGGGTCTTACTTGTTATTTAAAATGCCAGGAACACTTAGTGGCAAAGTACTGCCTGCCATCAAAAAAGTAAATAAATTTTCCAAACAGGAGCCCGGTACTGTCACCCAGCTGTTTAAGGAAACACCCTTCAATCTCCTGCCTGAAATCCCCATAGCCTTTGAAGTAGTACAATGTCCATGGAAGAGTTATTCTGGGACACTTTCTTGACTTCTGGAGATCACAGCCATCTAATGGCTACCTACCCACTTACTGTGCCACCTTTCCAAAAGTTGGGCAACCTTCTGCCATCCCACATTAACACTACTGTGATTCATGCTAATAGAGTACACAACATTCTTTATTTGTGCCTTGTGTCCTTCTACATCTAGTCTCAATTTCCTTACCCTCATACCACATTGTCAACCTGGCATCTTTTTTGCGATATCTATTTAGGAGAGCACATTAGTGTAGGAGTTAGACTGCTGCCTCTTGGACCCATCATCCAAAGTCTCAATTCCTGTCCAATCTATAAGGGATTTCCTCTGGGTAGTCATATTTTTTTTTTTCTACAACCTCCTCAAGTTTGTGTACATTAGGTGATTTTGCTATTCCAAATTGGCCCTGTGTAAATATGTGTGTACAAGGGTGGACTCTGTGATGAACAGTGTCCTGTCCTGGGTGTATTCCTAATTTATTCCCAATGCTGCTGCTTTACATTCTGAATCATTATCTTGAATGTATAGGATGAACATTACAAAAACGTTCTGAAACATTTACATTGTTTGAAAAACATAAAAAAAAAAACTACTACTTGACTGTAAGTTTTTACCAAATACTGATCTAAATGCATATGAATAACTCTACACTTTTACAATTTTTATTATTTTTGATATTACTTATTAGCATGTAACGTCCAACCCCTTACCCGGCCGGCAGCTACACCTCCAAGACCTGTGGCCTGGATAAACTACTGAGCTGAATCTAAATAACAAGCCGTGCCTCCAACAAATGAAAATTTTCCCCACAATCGACGGTTTAATCAAGCACGACAAAAACAGATATAATTAATCACCTATTTTTACATATTAAATGAAATAACAAGAAAAATAGCAAAATAAATAAATATATATACTGTATCCCTCCACCAAAGCAACAACATGACAACACCATATATATATATATATTGTATATTACACACAATAAACCCTCCCTTGCCCTTGTAACATATAACAAACAACACGAATAACAAAAATGAATGAGATATGGAAAGGAATGGTCGTGAACTTGAGTCCAAGTAACAATTGTCCTGAATGCAGATTACTGGTTAACTGATATGTGGAGTGTTTGTATTTCCCGGAACAAAATGGAACAGCCTCACCGTGAATCCTCAGCGCATGGTGGATGAAGAAGTCCCGACCCCGGGGTCTCTCATGATGAGGGTATTGGAGTAAGTCCGGCGGAATGAAAAACAAACTGGATGCAAAATGCGCAATGTGGAATAAAGCAGGTACAGATGGTTCGTGGTCGTGAAAATGAAAGTCTCCTTCTCTCTCCTCTCCTCTTCTGTTCCCTCATGATTGTTTATATAGTCCTGTGCCGGATGTAATTGATTATTGTACACAGGTGCCTTCCATAATCAAGGGGCTATGGTCTCCCTCCATCATCCATCACCCCCCGTTTTATTTACGGGGACGACATTCGCTGATGCACACATTAAACAGCAAACGGGATAATACAAACAAAACGCACACAATACCAACATTGACAACACTATTACTATGTAGCCCCGCTACAAGCATCCTTGCCATTAACCCTGAGAGTGACTCGAATTTGGAATTTTATGCAAGTACGGTTATTCTTGAGTCACACTCAGGGGAAATGTTACTTGTTATTAGATGCAACTGAGAAGGCAAATTTCATGTTTTCCTGTGTAAACATGACTAAATAAAGAAACCTAACCTAACCTATCCACCTTATAGTGTTAAGCCTAAAACATTTTTGGGGCAGTGTTCTGCTGCCATCTACTGGCTGAAATCAAATCATGTTGCAAAAAATCATGAATATTTCTGTGTTTTCTACCAGTTTATGGTAACTTATCAATATTGAGGAGAGTTGTGGAGCCTTAAACTAAAAACACAGTGGAAACTGAGAAGCCATAAAGCCACATTTTAGATCAAGCTGAATCTGAACCATTGCTTAAATAGTGATAGTGATGATAATATGAATTGGTCATCATACATTGAAGGAGATTCTGACCTGCAAGTTTCAGTGATGTTCATGTTTGGTGCTGACAGTCCTGCGCCTCCTCATTGCCAATTTACAGGTAACCCTGATCTAAAAGTAACTATTGATCATGATTATCTGGATTATTTATGATTTGTTCATGATAGTCTGGTGGGGAAAACACCATTGTTGTTGATACAAACCAAGAGATTGCACTGATCCATAAAACAGTTGTTGCAGACACCCATTTTCAGCAAAGTTGTGAGTGTCATTTTTCAATGATTGCCTGCATTTCAGTAATAAGGACTATGATGAAGACAATCACCAAGTACAGAAACTACAAACTGCGGTAAGTGTCCAGAAGTGTATGTTCCCAATCTTGACTTAAATATTGATAAAAGACTCATGGGTTACAAGGGAGTCTGTTGTAGATATAGTACATCACATGCAAATGGGCATGATTTGGTATCAAGTTTTACATGGTGTGCGAAGCAAACTCTGCATATGTGTGGAAGTTGATACTTTACACTGGTAAAGTTTGTAAAGTGGGGTGGCATTGCTACATCATCTTTGTTGTCACTGGCAGACCATGATGCATATGTCACTATATGACCAACCCGCCTAGTGATATGCCTAATGACTCTAGTCACCTGAAGATGTTAAGCTGCAAATGTGGTACAGTAGATGCATGGAAAAAATGCTAGATGGTTGCAATCAAGAACAAGAAAGACATCTCCCTCCTAAGTACTGATCGTAAAGTAGCAACTGTCAATGTCAATATCCGGGAAAATGTGGAAGTCACTGTGCCTTGCACTTGTGGTAGGTTACAAAGACACAATTTGTGGTGTCAATTGTGCAGGTCATGAAATATCATTGTACCCTATCATATGTAAACAATAGAAAAAATATTGCACAAAAAAATAGATAAAAAAATCTGCTCAGAGCATATCAACCAAAGCACATGTACTAAATCTGCATCAGTATAGCAGTGATTAATGTTTTGGTGTTTACATGTTTCTGTTACTCATTTTGTTGAAAAAAATTAATTGCTTTTGGTTTATTTTTCCCGGGAGTAAACATACTGCTAAGGAGGCTACAAAGCTGTTTACTGAAAGAAGGTTCTGCATGTAATGAGTGTGTGTCATCAGCAGAAATGATTTTCATTTTTTTAACACTACCCTCTGACACACAATCTTCTATATCAGTTCCAGTAATGTGGACTGCATGTTTGATAACCGGCTGGAGCTTTATTAACTTTTGATTTGTTAAACCATCAAGCCATGCCATGAAACTAAACACAATGAAAGAGGGGATCACACTGAGATAAAAGGAGTACATAAGGTCCTTGCCCACTTTAAATAGTCTGCATTTATGAAGGATAAATAATTTGATTGCTTTTGTGTTAATATGCCTATTTAGATTATCATCTAGGTACATTCCTAAGTATTTATATTCAGTCACTGTTTCTACCTCCTCCCCCAAAATGTGTGATGAACATACAGATTTCTGCCATTTAAAGTTAAATATAACTTCTTTAGTCTTTTTGACATTCATAGTAAGATACTTTTTATTGCACCAGTTTACCAAACAGTCCGCATGATTTAAGTAATGGCTTTCATCACCGTATGTCATCAACATACTTAATAACAGAAAAATGGTCATTGTTCTTTCTCAAGTCATTAGTATAGAGTGTAAAATGTAGTGGAGACAGAACACAGCCTTGAGAGAATCGTGTAATTGAATGAAACACGTTTGAAAATGTGTAATGTACTTTAACTACTTGTGAACGATGTCCGGAATTAAAAAAGTAAAAATAAGAGCAAACATTCTTACTGAGGCTGGATGGTTCTGGAAACTTAAGAAAAATCCAGAAATAGTACTCTGACATAGAATCCAGGCTTCTCAAGAAAAGAACAGATAATGATGCCAGATAACTTGCAGAGCACCTTCTTCATTTGACTATTTTTAGTAAGAAAATGTGTGGATATTTTAAAAGGACTTTCGCATGAATGGAAATGAGCACCACAGGCCTATAGTCAATCACACTACTTGGTCTTGAAACTTTGGGAACTAGGGTAATCATTGATCATTGACTGTTTTCACAGCACAGGTACAACAGCACACTCTCAGGGACCAGTTAAATTAAAAACAAATTAAAAACTAGAGAGAGCTGCTTAATGCAGGACTTCAGGGGCCATTCTGATGCGCCATCTGGCTCCAATGCCCTGTTGGTTATGACCTGCCACATACCCAGCCTGTTTATAACAAATTGTTTTTGAAAAACAGATAAATTGAGATTTATGTGATAATGTAATTTACCAGCACTCATCTCTGAGAATCTTAATGACTTCTGTAACAGAAATAGCTTCAAGGAATTATAGTTTAGTCATAAATAATAGAAAAATTGTGTACAATGAGTTCTTATTTACTAATTAAAAACAAAATGATAGTAATGTTTCTTAAGTTTACAGGGCAAACTTTTGCCATCACAAATACAACAGACAAATACGTAAGTTCACCTGCATATTCCAATACATTCCAGGAGTGAGGGTTATGGAGTGGACCACCACAACAAATGGGTGTATTGATATAAATGGAAGGGTGTCACAGTTTTGCCCCAAGCAGTTCTTAAAATGAGTACTTCTGAAGAGCTGGAACTTCAAGAGGTCAAGAGACATTGGAAGTTTGGAAAGAGCCAGAGGCAATCATGTTATGTTTTGGGTCTGAAAGTAAATTGTAAATATTCAGTAGTTGAGACATACGCAGAAAGCATACACTTACAGAGAAGAATTGCATTTACACAGCATTTATTTAATGAAAAAAACAATAGCATCGATTAACACAAACAAAAAAAAAATGTACTTTACTAGTAAAGAGTTAATTAAATAGTTAATTAAATTAGTGCATTTCATAATGTCAGGTTTTTTGTTCAAATCATTTTAAATTGAAATTTTGGTTAAAGCAAAAACATTTTTTAATATACAAACTTTAAAAAATAACTCAAGTGACATGATATATTTATTGTTACAGTAAAGATTTAGACATGTTCATCACACTGTTAAAGGCATCTTTGACCACAGCACGGAATTTAGGGCGATTCTCCTCCAAGAGCCTCATCCTCGATATCATCATATTCAGGAGGTAATGGGTACTCCACGGCACCACGAGAATCTGTAAAAGACAAGCGTACAAGGAGGCTCAAAGAATAATATGAATTTGCCAGGATGTCAACATTAAAATGATTGCTGGTATTCAGATGAATTGTTTTTGTCTAAGTGATATAAAAAAGTCCATTCATCTTCTGTGCCTGGTCTGTTCAAATGAGGGTCATATGGTCAGAAGCCTCTCCTGGAAAGTGTATGTAGGCAGTAATGTATGGTATGCCAGTCTATTACAAGGCATACTCACACTCATTCACGCAGAGCCAAGTTTACAGTTGCCAAAATAGCACATGTCTTTAGGATATGGGAGGAAAACTAGAGTACCAGGAGAAAAGTCAACCATTCTGTTAATTATTAAGTAATGGAGTCTCTCTAATATGTAGCCATACACCACAAAGAACCTATCTATTTCTCTTTCCACATTTGACCTTGAGGTTTAAAAATAGTAAACATTATAACAATAAAAAATATTGAATTTATTTAAAATCTGAAAAACCTGTATTCACATTTTAACAAATGGTAATATTCACTCAAAGACAATGCTGTGTGTTCATAATAATTTGCTGCTAAGCCACCCTGGATATTGTTCTGTCTTCCAAGATGAGCATTTGTACCTGCTTTCTGCTTCACTCCATAGATCTCCCTCCTAATGTTTTTACAGGTAATATCTCACTCTTTTCTTCACCTGTGGTCATTAAATCTGCCATAACCATAGATGACTGTTCTCAATGATCCATTGTCTCTTCTTCCTTTAAACCATCTATAACATTCATTCCTTCTTTATGACTCATGCCCCTCAACTTTTTTGTTCTTTTGCATTCCTTACTGGTGAGGCACTAGTTAACAGCTATTGAACCCTTAAACTCATCCAGAATGCTGATGCTGTTTGTCTTTCTCATCACACCTCTGCGGTGCTCCATCCACTAACTTTCCATTACTGCCAGGATTAATTCCAAAACTCTAGTCCTGACCTGTGACTCCTTTCATAGATTTACTCCTTAAGCTTTCATTGTCTGTTAAAAAAACCCTGTACACTGACTTCTGGGTCAGGTCAGGTTGGGGAGCATACACTGAACAAGTAGATAATGTGTCTCATTTAGGACTCCGCGGTACCCAACGATTCTCCGAAGAGACACAGTAACGAAGGAGTCCATTCTTTGTCTCAGGTCACTGGATAGCGTCCATGTCTCACAACCATATAGCAAACCAGGAAGCACCAGGACTCTAAAGACTTGGACCTTCGTCCTATTGCAAAAATATCGGGAGTGCCACACACCTCTTTCCGGTAACCTCATAACCTCCCATGCTCTTCCAAACCATGAACTGACTTCATAGGCAGAGTCACCAGAGTCATGAATGTCACTGCCAACGTAAGTAAACTTCTCAACGAGGTTGATATTCTCTCCGCAGATAGACACACTGCTGACGACTGTGTCCAAGAGGTCATTAAAGGCCTGGATCTTGGTTTTTATCCAGGACACTCGCAAGCCCTGACACTACAACTACTTGTTCAGTCTCTTGAGAGCGCCAATCAGAGCTTACATTGACTCCACGAAGATCACAGAATTGTTGGCAATGTCAAGATCAGTGAATCTTTGTTCATCAACAGATGACCCACAGCCGCAGGACACCATGGCCCTACCCAACACTCAGTCCATGCAAGCACTAAACAGAGTAGGAACAAGAACACACCCCTGATGAACCCAAGAATAAAAAAAAAACACAGCACTCACAGTACCAGTGTTCAGGCCAGCCATGATATCCAGATATTTTGGGGGGATCCTGCAGAGTTCTTAGGATGTCCCACAGGACAGCTCGATCAACTGAGTCAAACGCTTTATGAAAATTGACAAAGACTGCAAAGAAACGCTGCCGATATTCACATTTGTGCTCCAAGTGAACCCTCAGTGCCAGGATACGGTCGATGGCAGACTTGTTAGGCGTAAAATCAGACATTTCCAGTTGCTGCTAGGTGAGCAAATGATCACGGATCCTATTGAGGATGACCCTAGCAAGAACACACCTGGCACCGAGAGCAGTGTTATCCCCCTGTGGTTGCTGTAATCCAGCTGATCATCCTTCCCTTTCCAGACAAGTCCCATTTTCCAGTCAGTTGGAATGATGCCCGTCTCCCTAATGGAAGCAAAAATTGCTTGCAATGCAAGGAGGACAGCCTTACCACCAGCCTGGAGAAGTTCTCCTCGAATACCACAGATCCCTGCAGCCTTCCCTACCCTCAGCTGGTTCACTACCTGGTGTAATCTCAGTGAGATTGTGTGGTTCACAGCTAATTAGAGGATCAGCCTCAAGGGCAGTGGACCCAGAGATGTCCAATGTCCTAACCTGAGGATCAGTTTAAACAGGGTGCTTCTTAAAAAAACATCTCTTCACATCTCAGGATTATTTACACTTTGAATAAATCGAGCTCTATTCTAAATAATAACAGCCATGTTTAAACCTATTAATTTAATTTACTGTGGGTAAGGTACCAGTTTATTATCGAATTCATACAGAAATATCAGTTTAATCCTGATGCATCTAATTGAAATAATTATTCTCAACAGCCTGCATTACACTTTCAACCAGTCAAATGTATGGACATATTTTATCTTGTGTAAATTGCCTTGTGGTAAAAATTATTAAATAAATGAAGAAATAAATACAGAAGTACTGCATTTAGTGTAACTCAAAACATGGTGGTTTAGCACATATGCATACCGATTGTGGAGTATTCTAAGGGTTCCTCAACATCGTCATAGTTGTAAAGCAGCTCATCATGAGGGATGTTTTCTGTAGAGAGAAAAGTATATAAAATAATACTTAATATTAATTGGTAATACAGTTTGATCAAATTTATCTTGACTGAGCATTTAGGGGATGATTGTATGGAATGGTTGTTATCTATTGGTGCACTTACATGCATTTATTATCTTCTACTGAAAGAAAATAGGACTTTTTTGTCTTTGTGACCCAAAGTGAAGGACAAATCAATTGCCCAGCTAAAGCAAAACAAAAACCTTTGCCTAGATTAAGCATTAAAAAATGAAATCTTATCCTTAACTTATGAGGTTATTGTTGTGTTTTCTCTAATGGCTTACATGAACTGCCTTTATTGTCCTATGTTCCTATAATAACATGCTGTGTAGTACCTGGCAGGTCTTCTGTTTTTCCTATTTCAGTATCATCATAGTAGCCAGGGCCATCCAACGAAGCCAGTTTCCTACCTTAGAAATCATACAATGTTAATTAAATGATAGTGATTTGAAAGCAAATAACCAATAAAAGTGCTAACTACAGTTTTCACTATTTACCTAGAACATGGTCTTGGTCATCGTCCTCAATGTCCTCGTAGTCATATGGTAGCTCATCAGACAGAAAGCTCCCTGAGAATGACAGGCAAAGTCTGTTTCTTTTGCCAGTAAAAAAAAACAAAACTTTTTTGTCCACCCCTTCATATATTTACTAAACATTCTAAGTTCTTCACAGACTTATTTTGAAACTGGAGGCAATCACAACAGAATCAGGTACAAGGCAGGAATCAATACAGGATGAAATTCAAGTCCAGTGCAGGGAACATGAGGGAATAAAAGTGTGCTGGATTCTCACTTGTAATGGATCAATGTTTCATCGAAGGTGTACTTCTGCATTGGGCCCAGTGCTAATGGCATAGACAGTTGCCTCCAGCTATCTTACGTTTGTATAATGAATAAAATAGATTCAGAACATGTATGATTAAAGAGTACAGTAATACCTCGCTATATCGCGCTTCGCCTTTCGTGGCTTCACTCCATCGCGGATTTTATATGTAAGCATATTTAAATATATATATTTCTGGTACATGCTTCCTCAGTTGGTTTGCCCAGTTGATTTCATACAAGGGACGCTATTGGCAGATGGCTGAGATGCTACCCGGCTTACTTTTCTGTCTCTCTTGCGCTGACTTTCTCTGATCCTGACGTAGGGGGATTGAGCAGGGGGGCTGTTCGCACACCTAGACGATAAGGACGCTCGTCTAAAAATGCTGAAAGATTATCTTCACGTTGCTATCTTTTGTGCAGCTGCTTCCTGAAATGACATGCTGCAGGGTGCTTCGCATACTTAAAAGCTCGAAGGGCACGTATTGATTTTTGATTGAAAAACAAACTCTGTCTCTCTCTATCTCTCTCTCCCTGCTCCTGACGGAGGGGGGTGTGAGCTGCCGCCTTCAACAGCTTTGTGCCGCGGTGCTTTGCATACTTAAAAGCAAACAGCCTATTGATTTGTTTGCTTTCCTCTGTCTTTCTGACAGACTCTGCTCCTGACGCGCACTCCTTTGAAGAGGAAAATATGTTTGCATTCTTTTAATTGTGAGACGGAAACTGTCATCTCTGTCTTGTCATGGAGCACAGTTTAAACTTTTGAAAAAGAGACAAATGTTTGTTTGCAGTGTTTGAATAACGTTCCTGTCTCTCTACAACCTCCTGTGTTTCTGCGCAAATCTCTGACCCAAGCATGACAATATAAAAATAACCATATAAACATATGGTTTCTACTTTGCGGATTTTCTTATTTCGCGGGTGGCTCTGGAAAGCAACCCCCGCGATGGAGGAGGGATTACTGTATTATTGTCATTTCGAACAACCCATAGCAATTTCAAGTACATTTGATTGCACTTGAATGTTGTAACAACCAGAAATGGTAATGTCTAATACTCAAAACCAGAGGTTCTCAAACTTATTTTGTCTACCGCCCACTTTGAGAATCAATTATTTTCTAGTGCCCCCCAAAATTTTTAACTTTACCACATCTTAAAAATCACAAACGCAGTCATTACTTTAATTATAGCGTGCCATATGTGTCTTATCCTGTTTCTGAGTTCAAACTTACATTTTAAATGAGACTTTCTAACTAACGGGAGCAATAAAAACGCAACTTTATAATGTTTAAAAAGACTTTTATTCAAATTAAAACAAACATTTCAATTAAAATTTTAAAACTTATCTAATGAGGCGGCACGGTGGCGCAGTGGGTAGCACTGCTGCCTCGCAGTTGGGAGATCTGGGGACCTGGGTTCGATTCCCGGGTCCTCCCGGCGTGGAGTTTGCATGTTCTCCCCGTGTCTACGTGGGTTTCCTCCGGGCGCTCCGGTTTCCTCCCACAGTCCAAAGACATGCAGGTTAGGTGGATTGGCGATTCTAAAATTGGCCCTAGTGTGTGCTTGGTGTGTGGGTGTGTTTGTGTGTGTCCTGCGGTGGGTTGGCACCCTGCCCAGGATTGTTTCCTGCCTTGTGCCCTGTGTTGGCTGGGTTTGGCTCCAGCAGACCCCCGTGACCCTGTGTTTGGATTCAGCGGGTTGGAAAATGGATGGATGAACTTATCTAATGTGAAGGATGAATCTGATGATTTTTAACAAGTTTGTTAATATCAGGTTCGAATTTACTTAAAAACAGCCGTAAGTCACCGCGTTCGGTAACATGCAAACGATTCCTCTTTTTAGTTAGCAGCGTTGCCACAGCACTAAATCCACATTCACACAAATATGACAATGGGAATGCTACCAAAAATCGTTGAACAATCGACCAAAATCCAGGGTACAATTGTGGGATTGGCTTTTGTAGCCAAAATTCTTGGTAGCCATTTTTGAATTTGATTTTTATTTCTTCGTTCGTTGTCAGTTCTATAAGTTCTTCCTCAAGCTGGAATGATCCTGCTGTGTTGACATTTGAAAAAGGATCCAACACCCAGTCCGGTATTTCCAATTTTAAAATGTCCTGGAACCATTCTTTGAAATCACTGTGGAGGTTCTCCAAATGTTGGCAGTAAACAAGCAAGTCATTGTTGATGAAGGGTACTGCTGATAAATTAGGGAAATTGTGAAACTCACGTCTGCCGATGTTTTTCTTGTGTAAGAGCAGTTTGGCTACGAAAGCAGCAACGATATTTTTTGTTTTAATCAAGTTCAAGTCGTCACCTTGAAGTTGGAGATTGATATCATTAAACAATTTATACAGGTCTGTCAAGTTCGCAATATCATTCTTTGATGTGATGAGGTTGTTGCATAATTCTGTGTCTTTGTTTTCCAAGAACTCTATCACAGAGTCAAACAGATTATAAAATCGAGTCAGACAAGTACCTCTTGATAGCCAACACACTTCTGTATAAAACAGCAATCAATTGAAATCTTCATCATTAACAACACAAAGCTGATTAAATAATCTGTCATTTAAAGAGCTCTTTCGGATTTTATTGACTGCTTTGATGACATGTTGCAGTGATTGAAACAGCCGTTCACTCAAATTTCTCGCAACCAAATGTTGTCGATGAATGACGCAATGAACAGCGAGCACATCTGGAATTTTATTTTTTAAGTACGCTATGAAGCCTTTGTGACGCCCTGTCATAGCCGGAGCGCCATCCGTAGCAGCTGATATAATATTCTTCAAGGGAATTTCTTTCTCATCACAAAACTTTTCCAGTGTATTAAATATGGTTTCTCCGGTTGTATCTGTCTCTAAATTTCTAACAAATAATAGTTCTTGACATATTTTCTCATCTTTAATAAACCTCATGTATGACAACAATAGTGCTTCGTTAGTTGGTAAAGTGGACTCATCCAACTGAATTGAGAATTGACTAGTCTTCAGATGATTGCACAATGAGTCTTCAATATTTTCTGCCATTTCATCAATTCGTCTTTGCACAGAACTATTGCTCAAAGGAATTTTTCGAATAATATCTGCCGCTGGTTTATGGAGCACAGTAGTTATTACTTCTTTTATTGCCGGTAAAATTAACTCTTCTCCAATAGTGTGTGGTTTGCCTGTTTGAGCAATTAACAAAGAGATATTGTATGAGGCTCGAAGTCCGTCATCGTCTTGCTTAGAAGCCGCTGAAAAAAGTTTTGATACAGTTGGCTGAGCTATGTACTTCTTTTCCAGGTCTTGAAAATAGGCCACATTTTTTTTCCTTATCTGGATGCATTTTATTCAAATGATCTTGTAGCCTAGAAGGCTTCATCGCTTCATTCGAAAATGTTTTTTGACAAAGAAGGCACATAGGCGAAGATGGATTTGTGGGATTTTCAACAAATCCGTATTTAATATATTCCGCACTGTATTGCCGTCTCTTCTTTTTTGCTTCCGACATGGTTTTGTCTTTACAAATACGTGAGTAAAGTATTGAGCTTAAAAAACTTTCTAACGATTGCGCACGAAAACGCTAATGAAAATAAAAGAAGTATTACATACTCTTATATAGGATTAAAATACAGCACGCTCCGACAGGAATAAGACAAACATGCACAAACTCGTTTACCTTATTCGACGGAATTCGTACTGAGCAAGTTAGAACGGTAACTGTCATTTTTATCGAAAATAAAAAATATAGAAAATAAAAAATATCGAATTAAAAAATGGCGAAATTTTAGTATAAATAAAAAATTGGTTTAGGGGTTAAGGCTAGGGCTAAGATTAATTTTTTATTTATACGAAAATTTCGACATTTTTTAATTCGATATTTTTTTATTTTCTATATTTTTGATTTTTGATAAAATCGACCGGAATCAGTTAGAACAAGTATCGATGATCCTGCCGCTTGATACAGGATTGCACAAATCGCGTTGTTTAATAAAAACTTGTTAAAACTTGATTGCTCATGGGCTACCTACGAAAGCCATGATAAATTATTTATATTTATACAATCAAACAGGACAGGAATAAGAACAAAATAATCGATGTAGTATAGTAGGTAGGTTTTGATTTTAGTTTACAATTTTAAAATATTAGAAAAAAAACACAAATCAGCCATCGCCCCCCTAAACCGCTTCAACACCCCCCAATTTTCTCTGGGCCTTTTAACGCCCCCCTGTAGGCCTCCAGCGCCCACAAGGGGGCGTTATCGCCCACTTTGAGAAAGACTGCTCTAAACTGTTAAATAACTTCCAAGAATAAAGGCACTCTAGTTTCATGAAACTGGCATAAATGAGCTTCAGTGTGTTTTTCTGCCATTGCCTTTATGTGCAAAATTCAATTTGTACATTAAAGGAAAAATCTGTCACTTCAACATTTAAAATTGATATGAGTAACTGAGTCAACAGCCACTTAAGAATAACTCATGATGGAATTAAGTTAACTTGTATTATGAAAACATAGTGTGATTATTTGTAAACTGGAAATTCTCCAGTCACACATGTAATATTTGACTGTGTTAACACAGGAAGTACAGAGCACGACTAGCTGCTAGCACACTTTCCACCTACAGAAGCCCTTCTACTCCTCTGCTGTGTTCCATCTTACCTTTTCTTGGTGCTCCATAAGTCCCCTGTCTGGCCAGTTTATACTCAATTTCCTCATAGACTGCATTATTGATGGGAAGAAGTTCATCCATGGCCATTCCTGGAAGAATATAAGGACTGTAAGGAATGTGATAATCGACCATTGCAACAAGTTTAGTGGTGCAGTATTACTTGTACTTAGTATGGGGACACCTCCATACTACTAAGGTACTCACATTTATTTGTGTCCTGCAGTTGTTGGTGCTTATTGGATACATTACATATAAAATAAGTGGCCTGTCTGGGGCCGCATGTTTACAATATTGCTTCAATTCCACACAAAAATTTTCTTTATGCTACAAAGGCAAAAAAAGGATTTATGTAAAAGTATGTATGCCATGTCCCATGTCAAGTTCCTTTATAAATCTCTTATCAACTTAAAAGTATGTGTGCCTGCATTCACATTAGCCACTCCTTACACCTCCCACCAGTAACCATATGTGGTTTTAAAAAACTGACTTTTTGAAAATTCATGATCTAGTCACCATATAAATTTGGCCATGTTCTTGAGTGATATCATTACTTCAGACCACAGGAGAACACAGAAAACTCATTGAATGTGTGGTATTACTGACATTTGATGGAATTTAATTTCAAATAAATGGTATTTTTCCCTAAATTTTAAGGTCACAGGTCATGTAAATACATTACTCCAAGAATTAGGTGCATGGTGACACACTGCTGCCTCATAGTGAGGAGTCTGGTGGCCACATCCTGGGTGATCACAGCATGGAGTTTGCACATGAGGCTACGTGAGTTTTCTGTCCAAAGTCAAGCAGGTTAGGTAAATTGGTGATGCTCAGCCAGTGTGTATGGTTGTTCAACCTGCGATGGGCTGGCACCCTGTCCAGAGATTGTTTCTGCCTGTGTCCGTTGCTTGCAAGGATATGCTCTAGCTGCTACCAGTCCTGGAAAGGGGGCTTAGACAATGGCTGGATGAATGAATATTATAATCCATCCTGCCAAAAAACAACTTTTACTTGCACGTCACCAGTCCTAAAAACAGATAAATACTCAGGAAAATTTCACTTACAGGTTAGTTCACTGTTTCAGATTTAAGTTTAAATTAGGTTATTTCAACTTGAATAGATTCTTTACAGTATTTTCCCAGTTTACACACCAGAAAGACACTCTTGTCAGCAAACAGATCGTCAGTAGTCAGCATGAGTGATTAAACTGTAGTGTGTGTGACTACAGTTTATGGATGCCTATACAAGCAGTGGTGTGGCTGTCTGAGCAAATCTCCATCACACATATTCAATTTGGAAAATATTTTTTAAAAATGTGGTGTCTGTCTCTGTAATGAAGCAAATAAATAACTGGAAAATACTTCAACCTTCAAATTATTTCACTAAGTAGCATCCAAATGTATTTTATGCTATGAATATATTTTTCAACTTCTTAAAATAAGAAAGTGATTATTTTGCCACAATCAAAATATGTAGACAAACAAACAAACACAGAATTTTCTGTCATTATAATATCATTAATGGTATTTGTTTTCTATTTTGTGAGGGTGACTGACTTATAAGCTGTTTTAGATGTCCTAGAACTGTTGTCTTGGACTTGTGTGCTGAACTGGGGCCTACATTACAACATTTACACGATCCTTGTTCTGTTAATGATTTAGAACAACTTGGTTTAGAAAACAGATGGATGGATGAACATCACAATGTGACTAGGGTGTCAATGAACTGCGGAATGAAATTAGATTTTCTGTTCAGTTCATTGTCTTGTTGCCTGGAGTTGCTAAAATGCCAACACCAAAAAAGTCTGCACAGGACTTACAAATAGTTTAAACCTTCTGTAACTTCATGGCAGTTTTCATACCAAGTTTGTGTTTTATAAATCCTGACTTTTGCGTAAGAAATGGCTTAGACATGTTTCCAAACATAAACACGTTTTATACTTGTGTGCATAAATGGATGAGCACAGGTTTTCTACTTTTGTTATTTATTCTTATCATATTTCCTTGTTATTGTTCCACAGATCAAAGATGGCTGTCATGGAATGTGGTCACATAACTTAATGTATGTGGCCACTTTCCTAATGTGTTATGTCAAGTGACATGTCATGTTGCAATTGAGCCACACTGCATAAGATGGCCTGCTCAATGGTAAAAACTCTCAGGTGTTCACCTCATGGAAAAATGGTTTTGATGTTTTTTTTTCTTAGGTTTACTCTTTTGACTGTGCTTTTTTGACATTCATTGTTTTGTTTATTGAACTGTTTTTTGTGTTCCTGTATATACAGTGCATCCGGAAAGTATTCACAGTGCATCACTTTTTCCACATTTTGTTATGTTACAGCTTTATTCCAAAATGGATTAAATTAATTTTTTTCCTCAGAATTCTACACAGAACACCCCATAATGACAACATGAAAAAAGTTTACTTGAGATTTTTGCAAATTTATTAAAAATAAAAAAATTGAGAAAGCACATGTACATAAGTATTCACAGCCTTTGCCATGAAGCTCAAAATTGAGCTCAGGTGCATCCTGTATCCCCTGATCATCCTTGAGATGTTTCTGCAGCTTAACTGGAGTCCACCTGTGATAAATTCAGTTGATTGGACATGATTTGGAAAGGCACACACCTGTCTATATAAGGTCCCTCAGTTGACAGTTCATGTCAGAGCACAAACCAAGCATGAAGTCAAAGGAATTGTCTGTAGACCTCTGAGACAGGATTGTCTCGAGGCACAAATCTGGAGAAGGTTACAGAAAAAATTCTGCTGCTTTGAAGGTCCCAATGAGCACAGTGGCCTCCATCATCCATAAGTGGAAGAAGTTCGAAACCACCAGGACTCTTCCTAGAGCTGGCCGGCCATCTAAACTGAGCGATTGGGGGAGAAGGGCCTTAGTCAGGGAGGTGACCAAGAACCCGATGGTCACTCTGTCAGAGCTCCAGAGGTCCTCTGTGGAGAGAGGAGAACCTTCCAGAAGGACAACCATCTCTGCAGCAATCCACCAATCAGGCCTGTATGGTAGAGTGGCCAGACGGAAGCCACTCCTTAGTAACAGGCACATGGCAGCCCGCCTGGAGTTTGCCAAAAGGCACCTGAAGGACTCTCAGACCATGAGAAAGAAAATTCTCTGGTCTGATGAGACAAAGATTGAACTGTTTGGTGTGAATGCCAGGCGTCACGTTTGGAGGAAACCAGGCACCGCTCATCACCAGGCCAATACCATCCCTACAGTGAGGTATGGTGGTGGCAGCATCATGCTGTGGGGATGTTTTTCAGCGGCAGGGACTGGGAGACTAGTCAGGATAAAGGGAAAGATGACTGCAGCAATGTACAGAGACATCCTGGATGAAAACCTGCTCCAGAGCACTCTTGACCTCAGACTGGGGCGACAGTTCATCTTTCAGCAGGACAACGACCCTAAGCACACAGCCAAGATATCAAAGGAGTGGCTTCAGGACAACTCTGTGAATGTCCTTGAGTGGCCCAGCCAGAGCCTAGACTTGAATCCAATTGAACATCTCTGGAGAGATCTTAAAATGGCTGTGCACCGACGCTTCCCATCCAACCTGATGGAGCTTGAGAAGGTGCTGCAAAGAGGAATGGGCGAAACTGGCCAAGGATAGGTGTGCCAAGCTTGTGGCATCATATTCAAAAAGACTTGAGGCTGCAATTGCTGCCAAAGGTGCATCGACAAAGTTTTGAGCAAAGACTGTGAACACTTATGTACATGTGATTTCTCAGTTTTTTTATTTTTAATAAAACCTCAAGTAAACTTTTTTCACGTTGCCATTACAGGGTGTTGTGTGTAGAATTCTGAGGAAAAAAAATGAATTTAAATCCATTTTGGAATAAGGCTGTAACATAACAAAATATGGAATAAGTGATGCACTTTGAATACTTTCCCGGATGCACTATATATATATATATATATATATATATATATATATATATATATATATATATATATATATATATATATATATATATATATATTTAGAGAGAGAGAGTAGATACAGCGGAACCTCGGGTCACAAGCATCTCTGAACACGTACAAATCGGGCTACGACCAAAAAGTTTGCCAAACTTTTGCATCTGTTCACGACCACGCACTCGCATGACGAACAAGCCTGTTTCCCTTCCAGTTCTGCACGTGTTCAGTCTCTCCCTGTGCATTCCCTGCACAGCGAGCAAGAGAGAGAGAGAGAGAGTGAGCAAGTGAGTGAGAGAGCCCAAGCAGAAGAAGTAAACATTACAGAAGAAGTAAGTAAACATTTAGTTTACTATTACACTGTGTATTCTATGGTATCCATATTACTAACCGAGAATGCTAAACCGGATGGACGCAGGGACATCCGGCCATGGGCCGTAGCCGCAAAAAGACGTACTGCGCAGGCGCCCCAAGAAATGAGGCGGCCCGAGAGGCGGACAAGACCACAGAAAAAAGGAGTGAGCACAGAAAAAAGGAGTCAAACACAATTCACACTATGCAGCATAGGTGGATCTCATTACAATAAGGCACTATTAACCGTTCAACCGCAGAAAAGGCTCCATATTAACAGTGAGTGCAATACTCCTTATTACTTATCCATATTTCTAGAAGAAAAAATGTCTCGGCTCCAAAAACGCAAAGATCAACTAAAGCTTCTAACTAACGATGTACCTAAAAGTAAAAACTTTATGAACTGCATTAGATCCTACAATAGTTCATTTGCTTTTGCATCTACCGGAGTAAATATCAGGCCACCAAAAGGCAATGGCCCATACTGCTTTCGCATATGTGCACAAATACTGCATCGCATTGGAACAGTGCACCCTGAAACAAATCAACAACGCAAATATGCACAAATCTACATCCTAGATCCACATGACGCAATCTATCAATCAAAGTGCTGCATCGCAACAGGCACGGATTCAAAACGAAACACCTCCCGTCTCAGACATACGTTAACGGCAAGGAAGGCTACAACGGGCTTCTCACACAGCACAGGCAAATCAATTACAGCTCCAAAACAACACGTCCCAAATACTACACATGCAACAACACGCCTCTCAAACGGCACAAGCAAAACATACACCAGGAAAATTCATTCGGATTAATGAATGTCATTTGCAATCATTGTCATTCAGTTCACTTCCCTGAAGAAACAACTGGCAATACAAGTAATACATTTACACGTTGTTGTCAAAAGGGTCAAATTAGACTGCCTCCTTTACATTCATATCCTGAATATCTACAGAAGCTTCTAACTAACGATGTACCTGAAAGTGAAATCTTTATCAACTGCATTAGATCCTACAAATCGGTATCCACTATGAACATTAACGGTGGCACTGCACGTGACATCCGTCTTGCAAAAATGTTAATTATTGATGAATGTACAATGGCATCCAGTCACTTACTCAACACCATTCATAAACTTCTACAAACGTTTATGAATAATAATATTCGCTTTGGAGGAAAGGTACTTTTATTAGGAGGAGATTTTAGACAGTGCTTAGCTATTCTTCCACATGCCATGCGCTCAGCTATTGTTGAGTGCACTTTAAAATACGCAGACAATTGGCATTGCTTTCAAAAGATACAGTTAGTAAAAAAGATACGATGTCCAGAACCAGATCATAACAATTGCTTATTACAACTAGGAGATGGTACACTCACCAATACAGATGGACTTCACCCACATATTATTACAATTCCTCAAGCCTTTATCTGCGACGACTTATTGACAGACAGATTTGGAACAGCAATCTCATTAGACCAAATGCCCCTTTTAACACAACGCACTATATTATGTCCAAAAAATATTAATGTGGAAAACATAAATACCCAAGTCATTCCATTACTTCCTGGAGAGACACAACTCTTTCTAAGCTCTGACAAACTTGACTCTGATCACAACAATAAACATCTTCATTGACATTACAAGTTCTGACCTGGAATTACCTTTTACACTTAAACGGCGTGTACAAAGAAATTTTCCAATAAACCTTTACACTGTGCCACACACTTTATTGTTTGCGTTCTATTTGCATCATCTACACCTTCACACTATTCTATATCTCATTCATACATCACGCTCTTTGTCATTCCCAACACCAGGGGTTGGCGAGCGAACTTTTTGTGCTTAAAAATCTTCAAAATATATATATATATATTTACATACAGCTCGTACAGTCAGGAAAGGATTAATTGTATTTACATACAATCCTATGGGGGAAATTAGTTCGGGTCATGACCAAATCGGGTTGCAACCAGAGTTTTGGAACGATTTACGGTTGTGACCCGAGGTTCCACTGTATACTGTATATATATATGAGAGGGTCCCGTGGTGGATGTTTGCAGACTGGCAGACCAACCACATGCGTTACCTGGTAGGTAACCACCCATATAATCAGATCGAGATTCAGACTACGAATGCTATGAATATATATATACTGTATATATATATTTCTTACTGGACTGCATTTTGCCATACTTATTGTTTGTTTTTTTTTAGTATCAAGGCTTAGGTTAGCAGGAAGATGTCCATGCTGATTACACAAGTGCTAAAGCAAATATTCGAGAGTTTGACTTTTGACTGCTGTTTTAGGGTTGCTGTTTTGAATGGAATTATGGCCTATTTGATTTTTGGCTATTATTTGCTATTTTCTTTATTTTGGTCACTTCATCCATCCATCCATTTTCCAACCCGCTGAATCCGAACACAGGGTCACGGGGGTCTGCTGGAGCCAATCCCAGCCAACACAGGGCACAAGGCAGGAACCAATCCCGGGCAGGGTGCCAACCCACCGCAGGACACACACAAACACATCCACACACCAAGCACACACTAGGGCCAATTTAGAATCGCCAATCCACCTAACCTGCATGTCTTTGGACTGTGGGAGGAAACCGGAGCGCCCGGAGGAAACCCACGCAGACACGGGGAGAACATGCAAACTCCACGCAGGGAGGACCCGGGAATCGAACCCAGGTCCCCAGATCTCCCAACTGCGAGGCAGCAGCGCTACCCACTGCGCCACCGTGCCGCCCGGTCACTTCATTGTTGTCTAAATATAAATGCCACTTAAACTTCCTTATTGGGAAGCATGGTGGTGCAGTGGTAGCGCTGCCACCTCGCAGTAAGGAGACCTGGGTTCACATCCTGGGTCCTCCCTATGTAGAGTTTGCATGTTCTCCTTGTGATTGTGTGAGTTTCCTCTCCCAGTCTAAAGACAATCTGATTAGATGGATTGGTGTTTCCTAATTTGGCCCTAGTATATGGTCGGGTTTATGTTTGGATGTGTGTGTATGTGTGTTTGCCCTGCAGTGGACTAGCAATCTGTCCATGTTTTGTTCCTATCTTGCACCCTAAGTTAGTTGGGATATGCTCCAGCAACTTCCATGACCCTGCCACTGCAAAAAATAAAATCTAAACAAGTGAAAAGTATTTATATCATGACATTAAATCTTGTACTCCATATTGTAAGAATTATTGACTTATCAAAAAATTTGTGTTTACAAATATTTAGCTTACTTTAATAAATATTGACAAGTAAAGTTTCCTTACCCCCTTGACAGATTTTTTGATAAATAAAAGCAAAACATCTCCCATTTAATTTTTTGTCTAGTTTTTGCATATACATATTTAGAAGTGTGTTCAGGAGTAAGAAGGTTAGAAAATGACTGACTGACTGACTTTCATATTTGTGCTCAACACACAGTAGGCTTTTGCTTCAGCTTTTTCTTTCTTCTGACATCTATCTAAGTGTTAAACTGAAGTTCTTGTTAAGTAAGATGGTTTGCCTTTGTATTTTGTTGACTCTCTCAGATATTAATAGCTTGAGTGTTAGAACTGTTTGAAATTCAAGAAACTAATTGGCAACGCCATGGCTTTAAGTGGACAAGCCACTATTTAGATTTTATATATGCATTTTTACTTCTGAAGTGGACCACTGCCATTTTCAGGCCTATTTTCTGCCTTACGCTCAAAGCTACAGAGATAGGCTTTAAAATGAGTTTGAGAATGTTACTGTTTGTGAATTTATTTATTGCTTTATTTTATCTTTTAAAAAATTCTAAACATTTATTGTTATTTTTTGTTAACTAACAGTAATCAGGCACAAAGAACAAATTAGGCAAAAGCTAATCAGCTAACTTTGTTCAATTTTCAACTGTGTTCATAAATTAGGTCTCTTAGAAAAATGCCTATTACAATATTTAAAAAATCAAATAGAAAGGTAAAAATGTTAAGAGATGGAAGAGTATTCTTTTGTTTTAAAGTTACCTTTCTTTAGCGTCCGGTTTCTTTGAAGCTGACCAACCAGCAGGACTGTTATTAGGAAGAGAAGCGCTCCGAGGACAATACAGACAATCATGAGGATGGGCTGCTCTTTCGAACCCTTGATATTGGAGACTTCTGTTAACAAAAATGTTAAATAAAAAGAACTGAGACACACCAGCTACTGTCTGATCTACCAACAGACATGATAATAACAAGACCATAAAGACGAGAACAAAAGTGACTTTACAAATGTGAAGCTGACCTTTTGGTATTGGAGTCTTGTTATCCTGTGCAAATCCTAAAGAAGAAAATAAAAATTAATTGAATGGCCCACAGTTAACCGGTGGATAAAAGGACCTTTGAGCTTTCAGGATTTTTAGGAAAGAACACCGTCTAAAAATATTCCAGTAATGTAAATTCATGGCTGTTGTGCCTTAGCTTCCATTTTTGTGAAGAGTCTTCCTTCTGATTCTAAGTTAATAGAAGTCTCTTCTGGTAATTATAGCCTGTATCCCAAATTGAAAGAAATATTTTCATAGTACTTTACCAAAATAATGGTAAATCATGTTCTATACAGCATTATGGACAAATAGTCATCTGAGGGTAAAGAACCATCTATAGTCTGGAATTTTCTTTTTCTCTGCATTGTTTGCTTTAGATTATTATACCAGTGCTTTTGTATGTGTAGCTTAATATTCACATGCTAAGAACAAAAATGTTTATGACATGTATGCATGTGTAGTTTTCCATTTACGCAATGCATAGTGTTTTTTCATTTTCTTACGATAAAGTGAAGAAGTAAATCAGACATAATTAAAAACTGAGATGAAATTGTTCCTAAATTAATGTTGTAATAATGTCAACATAAAAAGTAATAATCTTTATTATTATTACGTAGTGTAATCTCTGTTTGTTTGTTGTTTATGTATTTGATCACAATACCAGTAAACTGTTCAGAGATCATCCTCCCATCCTGAGGGAGGTCAACGATTACTCTTTGTGAACAAAAATTAGTTACCCTGCAACAAGCCCACCTATACATCTGACTAAAGAAAAATGAATCAAAGAACTACTGAGCAGTGCATTGTGAGCAAACACAGAACACATACCTAGGAGCTTCGAAGGTGTTTAAGTTTAATCTGCAGTCCTTTTGGGCCAAAGTCCAATTGGTGGTCTGATTAATAGCATTAACTATCCATCCATCCATTATCCAACCCGCTATATCCTAACTACAGGGTCACGGGGGTCTGCTGGAGCCAATCCCAGCCCACACAGGGCGCAAGGCAGGAAACAAACCCCGGGCAGGGCACCAGCCCACCGCAGAGCATTAACTACACTTTCGGAAAAAGATGACATTGGAGCTTTTAGAGGTAGGGAGTTTGAATCTGGGGTGAATTTGCCTAAAAATCATATTGGATTGTTGTATTGATCCAAAGTAAAATATAAATGATTTTAACCTTTATCAGAAGTTTTTAATAAAGTGAATTTGAAATCAACTTTCAAAACCATTTAAAAAGTGTTGATAACAGTGCGGAAAAACATGAAACACCTCATTAACACCCAGGCTGGTAGTTGGTGCAAAGTGTAAATGTCTGCAGCAAGTTGGTTGCATTCTGTGACTCTATGATCTGCCCCTGCATGAACAAAATTTGATGCCAATGGTTTTTATTAATTACCGGTAAGTTATTTAACTGTACTCAAAGACACACCCTGTAAACCTCTAAACAAACTCAGAACTTACAGATGTAGGATACCTTTTGAAATTAAAATGAACAAAATGAGCTGTTATGTTTTAAGGGTATACGTGCAGGACATGTCAGGTGTACAAACTTGGATTGGGCTACGAAAACCAGCTGGCAAATGGAATGCAGTTGGTCAGTCAGTCATTACCCAACCCACTACACAGGGTCGCGGGGGTCTGCTAGAGTCAATCCAGCCAACACAGGGCACAAGGCAGGAATAAACCAATGGAGCCATTGATTTGCAGTGGTATGTGGACAGGACCAGTCATTTGAAATCAAATGTCATCTCTTTGCTCTTTGTTAACATATATTGTTTTTATTGCACCAGACTTCAAACTGTTGTGTCTTCTCCCTATATACTGACTCTTAGTTATTACTTACTAGCTGTGTAAGCCCACGCTGCAAAAAGCATGGGATCCTAGAAACTATTGAAATTGTCAGAAAAATAAATTGAAATGTAGAGTTGTCAGGTAATTGAAAGGAACTACTTTGGGCATCTCTCTCCAAGGAGGATGTGTTTTGCCAACGTGCCCGCATCACTTATGCATTACCGGCGGGAGAGAAAGTGAAAGGGATACCATTTTGCCAATGTGCTCGCCTCGCTTCTGTGTTAGCCGCTAAGTGAGTGACTCTTTCTTCGGAGATTTTGTTCTTCAGACAGACAGACACACTTCCACACATAGACATTTATATATAAGATGAGACCCACCACAGTTATGTTATCAACAGATTTGCTGACATGATTTGAGCTGATGCCTGGCAGTACAATAGCAAGTTAGGAGTGTGAGCAGCGATGAAAGCACGTATCCGAATAATGAAAACGCATTTGTATATTCAAATATTCTTTGTGGTTTGAATATTTTTTTACATTTTTAAATAATTATACATTTTCCAAGTTTACCTTTGGAGCTTTATTTTCATATATGAGGTTAAATTTTATATCCTTGCTCATGAAAGTTTTACATTTTTTTAATTTTAATTTTAACTGTGTCACATCACCAGTTTCAAAGTCATTATGGGTTAATTGAAAACACTCTCTTGATATGAACGGATTTGTCTGAGATACAAAGTCAAACAGTTAACAAGGGCTCTTTAACATTATACAAAGTTATTGTCTGTTATACCTGCATTTTTATCACTATCTATCTATCTATCTATCTATCTATCTATCTATCTATCTATCTATCTATCTATCTATCTATCTATCTATCTATCTATCTATCTATCTATCTATCTATCTATCTATCTTTAAAAGTCTCATTTTCAGTATTCTGGTATTGAAGCTTACTATTTTGTTTTTAATCTTTGCATTTTAGTTCTGGCTACATTATAGAGTCTCATTGAACAACACCTTGCAATTCTTTTGTGACAATGATTATGATTAAGTTATCTGGTTTAGAACAACAGGTTGTAAGCCTTAATATGTCTCATCACAAGGCTCACAATGTACAGTACTTTATGGTAACTGGTGTGATTGCCAAAGGAACATACCACTGACTGTTTATCTTCTGTGATAATTGTGGTTTCCTTGAAACACATGGTGATGACTCTCTGATTCAGGTAGTTTATAGAAGACCAGCCAACCCACGGCGTACTATACGCCGCATAATTATGTATTGATGGGTGAACACTTCCTGAAAGACACAGTAGGTGAATGAAAAGATGGAACTCTGGAGAGGGCAACATACAATTGTCCGTGACTGAAAACTGGAGGACCGCCGTCGCACCTCCACCTCCCAGAGCGAGGGACGGGGCTGGACGGCGCAGAGGACGGAACAAGGGGAGAAGGAAAGGACTCTCATCCCCCCCCACCCCCCGCCATTCTAGTCTGCTGATTTCTTAGTCATATATTAGTCATCGTTCAGTACGCACTGCCTGCTCATGTGCCTGCCCCCAACTCTTCACCTGAGTCGCTTTCGTCTCTGCTACAGTCCACATGCACCTCTGAGCCATGTTGACTTTTCATTGATTTTTGCTGTTCCAGCTTCCAGCTGTAATCCACCAAGTCACCCGACCATGGTAGTAGCGACGGGGGGTGTGTACAAAGGGCAGGGACTTAATCAGTGCGAGCGTATGACCCGCACTTACTGGGAATTCCTCGTTCGTGGGGAACAATTGCAAGCCCCGGTCTCCATCATGAATGGGGTTCAACGGCTTACCCACGCCTCTTAGTGCCGGGTAGACACACGTTGATCCATTCAGTGTAGCGCGCGTGCAGCACCGGACATCTAAGGGCATCACAGACCTGTTATTGCTCAATCTCACGTGGCTGAAAGCCACTTGTCCCTCTAAAAAGTTGGTCGCCGACCGCTCAGGGGTCGCGTAACTATTTAGCAGGAAGGAGTCTCGTTCGTTATCAGAATTAACCAGACAAATCGCTCCACCAACTAAGAACGGCCATGCACCACCACCCACAGAATCGAGAAAGAGCTATCAATCTTGCAATCCTCTCCGTGTCCGGGCCGAGTGAGGTTTCCCGTGTTGAGTCAAATTAAGCGAAAGGCTCCACACCTGGTGGTGCCCTTCCATCAATTCCTTTAAGTTTCAGCTTTGTAACCATACTTCCCCAGGAACCCAAAGACTTTGGTTACCCGGTTGGCTGCCCGGCGGGGCATGGGAATACCGCCGCTGGATCGCCAGTCGGCATCGTTTATGGTCGGAACTACTACGGTATGTGATCATCTTCGAACCTCCGACTTTCGTTCTTGATTAATGAAAACATTCTTGGCAAATGCTTTTGCTCTCGCTCGAATTGTTGGTGGGCGGGGCTCTGTGAGTTGGCGGGTGTAGCTCTGTCTTGCATGCGTCTTGCTTGCCATGGACTTAGTGAATTCTTAGAGTTGGTGGGTGTGGCTTTGTGAGATGTCGTCGTATCCCATGGTCTTAGAGTTGGGGGGCGGGGCTCTGTGAGTTGGCAAGCGTGGCTCTGTCTTGCGTGCTCCATGGTGTCTTGTGCTTCATGGTGTCTTGCGTGCCTTAGTGAATTATATATATAGATATTGGTTAAGAACATCAGACAGCTGGTCTACAGGTTTTCAGAGCACAAAACCAGTTATATTATCTAGTACAGCTGTCTTGTTTTGGTTGACTCTAGTTAAGATTCTTATATCTTACGCCATGGACAGTTACAGTACGTGGTTTTTGGGAAGAGGAATAGTTTTCCTGATTAGCTTCTTATTTGGTGCCTCAGACGATGCATTGAAGATCTTTAGCATATCAGGGATGGCGGTGACACTGCTGTGATACTTGACATAACATGTAACCACGGAATAAGATGATATTTGAGCACAGAATATGATGACACAATTAACAGTTAATTAATAGTTATCAACAAAGCAACATATTTTTCTTGAGTTATTAATTTCGACCTCTACTATGTAATGCTCCTGGATGCCAGGGGACATATCTGCTTCTGGGATGGTGAAACTGAGACTTTACTTATTACAAAAAAAACAGTGGACTACATTTATTTAAGGATAAATAAGGATAAATTGAGAAAGGTTTTGTGATATTTTGTTAGATGACTTTAGAATTTCTGGTTTTTGAATAATGCTTTTCTAATTTTTTTAATTTGTATCTTGTTATTTAGTCTGTTTGTTCTTTAATTTGTTAATTTATGATTTATTAAATTAATTAAAGCATTTTTCTTGATTTATTTTCTTCTTCCTTTTGTCTTTTTTGTTTTGTTGTTGAATATTATTCAGTTTTTCTTATTCTTTAGTTTATTATTATTGGTACTTTGCAACCCTGTCATATACTAATGTCCTGTCGTACATCCTTTGGATGCCGGGAAAGGCTCCAGCTTTCCTGTAACCCTGCTAAGGAAAAAGCGGGTTTGAAAGGTGGATGGATGGATGGTTCTATACACTTTGTGAATTTTTGAATCCTAATTAAAATATATTATTGAGTTGGCTAATGTTTTTGGCTGTTTTTGCCTTCCTTTTTATGAATTATTACAATTTGCTTTCCTAGATTCTTCACTAATAGTTCATTTTCCGAATAGGCCTTTTTTTTTACTGTTTATTTGCACAAATGTGTAATTTAGAAGGCAAATTATAAAGTCTTCAACCTTTATGTTATG